>NC_048597.1:121835941-122135941 GCF_003668045.3 Cricetulus griseus
CTATTTTCTAGTTTGAAACTAATAGGTAGCTCAAACCACACTGGAAAAAAAATATTAGAGAGCCTTAAAATCTTGTTTTGTAGGAGGTTTGTTTATTTATTTATTTATTTGTTTACTATTTGATTGATATGGGGTCTTATGTAGCCTCGGCTGACAACCTTGAATTATTGTTCTTCCTTTGTCAGCCTTCCAAGTTCTGAGGTTACAGCTATGCATCATCATACCATAGGCCATCACGCATACTTGTCAAACCCTCTACTGCTCATCTATGTCCTAGCCCTATGAAAGCTATCTATAATCATGTGGGAAGCTGTCTTTGCAGGGCTGCAGTACCTGATCAGGGGAGTGTGAACCAAGAAGGGCTAGCTAAAGAAATTAAGAGACGAGATGGAAACAGGATAGGTGTCAGGAGGGCCATTCAAACCATACTGAACGCCCTTAGTTTATTCTTTAACAATCTTAGGTACCCACCTGAAAGTGGGGACAATGGCAGAAGACTTCTATTATCATGTATAAGGGGTAAATAGACTTACTTCCCTTAATCCTCTGGGTATTTGGTAGCCACACATGCCATCTGGCCTTCAGGGCCAAGGGTAAACACACCTGAGCACAAATCTGTTGTTATTTACAATAAGACATCCACTACCAAGGCCAAAACATTCTGTAGCCTCCAAGCTATAGACTTATAGGGTTAAGGACAGTTTTGAACTCTCTGACCTTTAGTCAAGATGGAGTGGAGCCAATCTTTATGGGCCCCGACATAATCACATTTTACTTAGAACATTATGAGAGGCCAAAATACTTCCTCATTTTTATCTATACATAAGACAAATCTATGGCTTTCATATATTAATAGTATACCTAAAAAAATCCAAATTAGTCCTAAGTGCAAACAAACATACAAAGGGGGATAAAGCCAGCCAGCAGCCTCAGCATTGTTCAGGAGCAGATGGGAGGCCTGAAAACTCCCTACCTATTTAACATTTATGCCATTCCGTTGCTCAAAACTCCTCAAAAGGTCCGGTTGGCTTGTGGAGCATGATTCATACTTCTCAGTGAGGATTAGAAACTTCCAACCCACCTGAACCCTTGCACACACTTTGCTTTCCAGCCAACCTTTCAATGTGGCCAGCTACCCCTCTTATCCCCCCTATAATTCTACCCTAATATTCAGTCACCCCCCTTTCAGTGACCAAAGACATCAAGCTCTGTTGTTTCTGCAGTTAGTATAAACCATCACAAGCATCTCTGCCAACTCCTCTTCAACATTCAAATCTCATTTCAAATGCAGCTTCATCTCAGAAGCCTTCCTGGGCTTCCAGGTTTATACAAGAGGCACAACCTCCTAAGTATATTATGATTGCCTATGTTCACCAATACTGTAAATTTAGTGTATTGTAGAGAAAATGAAAGCCTTATTTGTGTGTATGTATGTGTATTCATGTGTTTACATATACATACATACACATACATACACACCAAGCAGAAGAGGACTACAAAGACTTGTCTCCCTTCTCATGAACTGGTGCCAGGAAAACCCATTACCAGACAGTGAAGCTCACAATGAGGGCACTTGTAGATACAAGGAATCTGCAGGCACACTGAACCAAAGACTCCCAAATTGGCCCTTTCATTCTAGTGACTGGCATAACAAAAACCACCAGCCTATAAAAACTTTTCAGTTTCCTACATTTTCTGATGTATGCTACCCAGAAGAGAGAATGACACTTTTGGAGGAGAACTCACAAGCTCAGTAGGCCTCTGAGCACCAGTAAGACTGAGAGTATGGCAGAGTGTCTATGTGGATGGTGGGAGAGTCAGATGAGAAAGGCGCTGCCTTTGATTTATAGGTGTTCTCCTAAAATCACATAGTGAGGTTGCTTACATAGCTGTCTTCCCACATGTCTTTACTCCCTTGCTCTCTTGGGGTCATATGGTTTGGGAGGTGCCCAGATCTATCTAGAAATATTTGAAGTTCTGTTTTGTTACATTTTTATTGCAATGGTAGGAACTGGATTGAGGGCCTTTCGGATGGAACCTCAGCTCTTGGGAATCTTAAGTCAGCAGTGTGAGGCATCTCACTTTCCTCCTGGACAGACTTGCCTACACACCACAAGTTGCTTGAATTTCAGAGCTCCCCTTTGAAGAATAGATACATTTCATCATGTAATGTCCTAACAAATTTAACAACTCCACACAAAAACTCAGGCTTACAGCCTCCTGGCATGATGGGTGTGGCTGAAGTAAGGTGAGGAGCCAATGGATAGGACAGAGTTGGGAGAATAAGATGGGAGGTTACATAGTGCTGCCACAGCCCTCTGATGGCACATCTAACCGATAAGCATCAGGTTTCTGGGCAGGGTTTGGTGTGTAACTTCTAAAGGCTCCAATATACACGTGCATCCCCTTGGAACCCTTACTTCTTACTTTCCAATTTATATTCTTGTAGCTCAGTATATAGCTTCCCTTCAAAGGCTCATGTCCTAACTGGCTTATTGTAAATGGATATCACCAATACCTACTTCAACTTTTCCTTCAAGGACTGATAATTTGTTCCATAAAAAGTATAACAAACAAAGGAAGATTATATTTAAGACATCCAGCTTAATTTGATTTGATTGATTGATTGCCTGATTGATTGATACAGGGGACTGAACCCACAATCATAAGTATGCTAGGCACACACTCTACCCCTACATGTCTAGCCCCTTGATATTTTGGTTGTATGTATATTGAGACATTATCAACATAGACAAGGTAATCTGTATGTTTGTCTTCCTTCCTTGCTTGCTTCCTTTTTAAATGATGAGAATGTGTAAGACCTCTTAGCAAATTTTAAATAGACTATTAAGTATAGTTAACTATAGTCTCCATGCCTTACTCAGATCCCCAGAACCCATTTGTCTTGCAAACTGGCACTCCTCACTCCTTGACCAGCAAGTTCTCATTCCCCATCCTTTTCTCATTCCTAGCAGCTATCATTCTGCCCTCTGCTTTGACAAACTTTACACTCCTAGAGTCCATATATGGGTAAGCTCTTCCAGTATTTGCCTTTCTGTATCTGGTATTTTTAGCTTAGCATAGTCTCTGAGACCACTCATGTCACAAATGTAGGATTTCTTTTTTTTTTGGTTAAAAACAAATAAAATTCCATACATTATGTATATACAACTTTCTTTACCCATTCAAGGACATTTAGGGTGCTTGCATCCTTTGACAATTGTGAATAATGTTGCCATGGACATGAAGGTGCATATATTTCCTTAAAAGGCAGATATCATTTCTTTGGGATATGTATCCGAGGGGTGCCTTGGCTTCTCAAGGCCTTTCAGGTTGTCTGCTTTTCCTGGTTTACCCACTCACATTCCAGCCTCCTCTTGTAGAGGACACAGCTATTGACTCAGCGCAGAGCCCTTGTGGCAGGCCTTTCACTTCCTTGTTCCAAGAATTATTTGCTAACACATGAGTGCCTTGGCCAAGGCTTCACTCTCACAGATGATCATCTATGGTCATGATGGCAAGTTACCTGTCCATATCAGCTCAGAGGCTTCTGCTATAAAAGCCACTTTGGGCACTGGGAACTGAGCAGAAGAGACATTGCAGGCTTCACACCCATCAAATGGCTCTTTACCTTCTCTTACTCAACCCTCTGGACTGCCGAATGCTGCTTCTGGATTGGATTTTAAGAAGCCACTTAAGCAGCTGTTCACACTCCCACCTAAAATACACCAACTAAGAAAATCTTTGAGAATGTAAATGAAATCATCCTGAGTCTTCTGCAAAAGAGGAAGAGAAAATAAGAAGTCCAGTAACCTCAGGGCATGACTTAGACCTTTTCAGATCATTTGGGAAGGTGTAGGCAGCTTATTTTGCTGTAAATTTACTGTGGTTTCAGCAATACCTACTGTGTCTGGGAATGGTTTCACTTCCTTTTTGATGGTCAGTAATAGTCACATTAAAGTCAAGACAGCGGAAGAAAAATAATCTATATGCAGACAACAAATCAACTATTCATTGTACAACAGCACGGAACCAATTTAGTGATGAGTTTTATATAACTAGTACAAAGATTGCATTCTCCATGCACCAGATTGTCACTGAATATGAAACGGGTATTATTTTTCAGTTCAGCAGTCTGGTCCCATGGCCCTGTTCTCCTCACAGGGTTATGTAGTATCACACCATTCTATTATGTGTCAGTCAGGTGCTTGAGCTATAGCCCAGTTATAGGATACTTGATATGATGTGTGAGACCCAGGGTTCAGTACACAATACATCACCAAAAACAAAGGAAAGAAAATCAGTAAATTGACTCCACTTACTGACTTTTCATCACCGGATGTAGTAGCATTGCATCATGGGCTTTCCCAGAATCCTTTGAGTTATGGGTCCCAATTCCCTGCACCTCATGTGGCCTGATTTTCTTCTGGCCTTGAAGAAAAAAAAAAAAGACTAGCTGCTCAGGGAAGAGGTGCAGAAAACCTCTTATTTATTCAATGGCTGGTACTAAGATAGGGTCAGATGAGATGGGTAAAATTTTTTCTGATGAAAAATAGGAATTGGGTTCTTTTTCTAACAGACACCTCCTAATCAAAAAAAAAAAATCCCATTGATAGCCAGTGGTCAGGGAAAGCACAGAAACATTGAAAAAATCTCTGAGTAGAATGACAAACTAAATGAAATGGCTTAGTTATAGTCACAAGGGCACATTCACTTTTGAAGATCCATTGGGATGAGTACCGTGATTTGCACATTTTTCAGTCTGTATATGATATATCAAAAAATCTACCTAAAGGTAGTTCAGTTCCTCCACTGGTTGGCTCACCAAGCTCTGAGAACTCCTTGAGCATCAAGTTCCTCTTATGCAAATGGAGACAATACCAATAGCCCCATCAAGATGAAATGAAGCAATACCAATAGCCCCATCAAGATGAAATGAAGCAAACATGCACAGAAGTGTCCATCCCAGAGCTTGACATTCCAAAGGCTCCTGTGCGACTTCCTGCCTCTGTTTCATGTCTCCATGACCTTTTCTGGGCTTCAGTCTTCCAGAGTCAAGGGATGAAAAGTAATCCATGCCATCGTGAGGAGTCAAAGCCAGCCGGGCCCTGGCGATCTTGAGTAACAGTGAGAATATGAAGGATCCCTGTCATAACTGAAAGCAGCCAAGTCTGCAGCTGAGGTGCCAATGATAATAAAAGGGCTTGTAGCTGAAATCACAGTCTTTGTTCACTGTGGAGGTTCTTCCCATAGGAAAATAGACAGTCAAGTCAAACCACCAGTAATATGAAATATCAAAACAGTGGGCTTCCCCATGGATGGTCATAGCAGGGAACTCGTTTCCTTTACAGTACTAGTCTTACAGGAATGTTTGGTTGACTCATTAAAACCCAATCAATGGCTTCTTTCATATGTTCCATTTCCCAATTTTGGAAAACAGATGTTCTGAGGTGAGCTGTGAGTAGCACTGGCTTGCCCCTCCTAAATTACTTTCCCTAGAGTTTCCCAGTCTCCGAGGCTTGGCATCCAAGGTAATCTGGCCAGACTTCAGGAAGGAATATTTGCATGATCAACCGTTCTGAAGCCAAGGAAGTTTTCCTCTCTCGATGGTCTTGGTCATCTTCACTTTTCAGTGCCTTCTTCACTCTCATGAGCCCCGGCAGGAGGCTGCCCTTCAAGCTGCTTACTTCATCACCTTAGAGATGGGCATTTTTAATATGCAAAGTAACTGTCTCATCAAACTGTCATCTTGAAGAAGAAAACATTTATCATTTAAAGGGATGTATTGCTTAACCTCAAAAGATTCTTGCCCTCAAATGAGAAACTGTCATATGATGTTAAGGTCCCAGCTTTTGTCGAACAGGACATCTGGCTGTATCTTCCCGGATGCCTTGTGGTCTTGAGCCTCCAGGGTAGAGTAAGAAAGGGGAGCAGATGCAGGAGAGGCTGACCATCTGCCTCAGTATCTTGAGTTTGCTTCTTTAAAGTTGCTACAGAACAGTGGTGCTCAAAGGGACTTCTGGATTCTTGCCTGTCAGTGTGGAGACACAGTACCATGTTTGTCCTTGTTTGCTTGTTTTGAGACAGGATCTCGTGTAGCTTGTTATAATTTTGAACTTCCAATCCTCCTGCCCCCACCTCCCAAGTGATAGAGTTATAGGCATATGCTACCAAACTCTATAGAATACTCTTTCTACCCTGTGGAAGTAGGGACAGGAGCATGGGAGGGAGCTCCCCTTGGTTGCAGTTCAGACTTGATTTCTGTTTTTGCATCTATCATTGGCCTAACAAACAGGTATAAAATGTGTAGAGAAGGAATCAGAGAAATTTATATTTTTTATTTTATTATTATTATTATTATTATTATTATTATTATTATTATTATTATTATTTGGTTTTTCGAGACAGGGTTTCTCTGTGTAGCTTTGGAGCCTATCCTGGCACTCACTCTGGAGACCAGGCTGGCCTCGAACTCACAGAGATCCGCCTGTCTCTGCCTCCCGAGTGCTGGGATTAAAGGTGTGTGCCACCAACACCCGGCTTCAGAGAAATTTATGTAAAGGAATTCTGTTCTACAGAATAAAGCATGAGAGACCTCCTTCCCCATTATACACATATGTGTGTGCACACAGTTGCACGACGATGTAAACAAGGAGGGAAATTTGGATTATAATTAGTTGATGGAGAGGAATTTCCTTTTCCTACCTAACGAAGGGATAGAAGGAAAAAGAGGATGCATACAGAACAAGAACAAACTGCCAAAGGATCTATTCTGTTGCAAATGGAAGGTGTCTTTTGTAAGAATCACACATGCATTGTGAATCTAGGCATATGAAAGAGCAGCATGTGATGAGTACAAGGGTGGGGGTCTTGCACTCAATAGCAACTGCATTTGGTTCTTTTTCTTCTTTTGTAGTGCAATTATTTCACGGATGGCATGCATTGTTTAAATAATCAGAGAAAATATTTAAATTTTTATAATGAAGAAAAGAAAAATAGACCTATAGTTCGGGTGGCATTTCATATTCTCCCATGCACAGTTCTAATTACTCAGAAAAGAGACATGGAAACATATAAACTGCAGCTTCTGTTATTTCTCCTTGTGTCATTTGTCCTTTGTGTGGACCCAGTGAGGACATGGCATCACCAGGTAGACGCTGAGAGGAGTGACTCTGTGGAGCTCTGTGAACAAAGTTAGAAAGTCAGTGTTTATGGTCATAGATGTTCATGTACAGAGCAGAGACTGCTAGCTGCTCCAATGGGGCTTGCAGACCCAACAAGGAGGTCATGAGGTGAGATCTCATGGGAGTTAGCGTGCTGGAACCCAGAGCACAGGCTCTACTTGGGTGGATGGAAGATAGGATCACTCTCCAGAAGCAGAAGAGAACGTGAGGAGAGACACGAAGTGCCCCGCGAATTTCCTTGAATTATGTATGTCTAGGATAATATCTAGGATTTATCTAGGATAAAATCTTAAACATTGTCACCGTGGTGAGGTAGTTTGCAATTATAAATGGACTCCAGCATGACTCACCATCCTCTAAAGAACTCATTAATCACCTCACTAACTCTCGCTGTTGAGAAGAGGGAAGTTCTTGACTCTCAGAGTGGATCTTCTAGAGCTGACTTGGGTTGGAAAATCCCAAAAGATTTGCTGTTCCTCATGAAACTAAGATATGAAACCTGAGCTCATGAAAAGGCTTGTACTAAGTAAGGAAGGGCCTCTCTGTGTTATCTGTGTTTATCTGAGGTGAGTGAGGT
Organism: Cricetulus griseus; assembly: GCF_003668045.3. Classification (NCBI taxonomy): domain Eukaryota; kingdom Metazoa; phylum Chordata; class Mammalia; order Rodentia; family Cricetidae; genus Cricetulus; species Cricetulus griseus. The sequence goes on from NC_048597.1 coordinate 121,843,703, forward strand.
AACCAATGGAGGCAGAGACAACTCTCTTCTATGGTAGCCCAGCTCCAGAGCTTTCATTCTCAGTCTCCATTTGTGTTTCTTTTCTCTATTTCCTCCCTTCTCCTTCTTGAATCCATGCCTCCCACCCCCACCCCCATCCTCAGCATAGCCTGTGTGCTTTCTCTTCTGTGGGACCTGCATGGTCTAGTTCTGATCAAGACAGTAGCAAAGACAGACAAGCTGAGACAATGGAGGCTGCCAGTGAAGAACAGTCATTCAACACCATTTCCCTCCTCAACTATCCACAGTGTGCCTGGAGTTTGCAAGTTTCTACAGATTTCAGTAGAAGGTGGCCCAGTAGCACACTGAAGCTATGATTGTGAATGAGTTCCTGGCCCACATCCAAGGAGCCATTGGATAATACCTTGAAGAAGGATTTGTCCAAGGTCATCCGAGGACAGCAGAGGTCCCTGAAAGTCCAGGTTTGCTTGGGAAGGCATGGCTCAAGGTTTGGGCTGAATGGTGTGCATTTTATAACTTTAGCTTAGGTCCCTCATGTATACAGTTTGAATATGTACATGGAAAAAGGATCCCATGGTCTGGATTCCTGTGCTGTTTCATTGATGTCACATGTATGGAGTTTTTTGTTCTGTTTTTTTTTTTCCAGTTTATTTAAAGTCAAACATGTATTTATTAACTGTCTTGTGGTACTATTCCTTTTTCTCTTTCATGTCTACAGAATGACCTACCATTATATAAATAAATCACAATCACTTAAATTGAAGACACATACACTTTCTTGAGTTTTTCTGCTCCACCAGCCTGCATGGCTTTTCTGTTTCCATGGCTGCTGCCCTCTGGGAATGCTTTGCTTCAAGAATGCTGACTTCAATGGACCCATGAATCTCACTGTCTCACTGACTCCTGTGGCCATTCCTCTGTTTGGTCTCCACATCCTTGGGTCCCAAAGGGAGGTGCTTCCTCAGTTCTTCATGGTATCAGAACCCACAGCCTCTCCTGCAGCCTCTTGTGTTGGTTTAGTTTAGGAGGAATCTTGTCTTTCCCTCTTTCCATGTCTCCCTCTCTCCTCTGTTCTTCCTTCTCTCCCTGCTGTCCTCCTCTCTTGCTTCTTTCATTCTCTCTTCTTTACCACACTGGCATTGAACCCAGGGTCTTGTACATTTTAGGGAAGTGCTCTGCACTGAGTCATACCCCCAGTTCCTAAAAAATCACCTCTTCTCTTGAATGTAGATTGAACATCATTAAATTTGGGCTCCTGGAAAGAAGTCAGACTGTAAACAGCATGTTTGCCATCACAATGCTAAAGTAAGACATAAAAAACCAACTAGCTGCTTGAGGGGGCTTGCAGGAAAGGAGAGAAATACATGAAAAAATAACTTGAGAATTTAAAACCCACTTCAGCTCATTCTTATGGAGAACTGTGCAGACTACTTCTGACTCATCCTCTTCTCTCTAGCCATTGGTTTGTTATTTTCTGAGTCCACTGACCAGCAGTTATTGTCAGTCAGTCCCTCCTGAGAAGAGTGATATTCTTTAACAGAATAACCCAGATTTCCCAGCATCATAGATATTGTCTCAAAACTTTGTTATTCCCTAGAGAGATTCCCATTAAAAAAGTGGTTTTACCTTCCCAGCAACGTAGCCTAACAGGCATCCTCAAGAGGACAATGTCATTTCCAGTCAGGTAAAAACTGGTCATCAGAGGCAAAGCTATTCAGCTCATTCTACACATTCTCCTAAAGGAGAGATATGTTCAACCAATGAACAGATAGATAGCACATCTCTGGTTCTAAATGGTACAGAGCAATAACTAGAATGTCTAAAATGTCATTTATGAAAAGTGTTAATAAATGTGGAGAAGCACTGTTCCAGATGTAACAAGAGGAAGAAATGGTCAGGCACGGTGCTAACTAGTGTCTTGTATTCTCTTGTCTAACCTTCACAGTAGTCATGCATAGACAGGGAAACTGACCTTAAATAACTCAAGAGAACCACATAGCTCGTAGGTGACATAGATGAGGTTTGAGACCAGGTCTGTTTCCATTAAACCTGGTTCCAGAGTCAGTCAGGTCACACATTTGAGTCAGAGATTACTGCCTCATGTATTCACCTTGTTACTGGAGAAGAAGAATAAACACACCCATGGATTGAACCTAGGTTTAATGTGGACATAATGAGTGCTCTCTCCCTGAATTACAACTCCAGTCCTAGAATGGGGGGGGGATCTCTCCAACACCAGACACATCCATGTATCACCACATCTCAGTCCTTGTGATCACTACTTCCAGCTGTATTTTGTCTCTTAGCTTACATCTTTGTGCAAGGGAGCCATTTGCTGGGGGAAAGGATGCGTAGTGCTCTCTGTGTCTTTCCACGTCTTCCTTCCATTTCCCTTCTCTGAGCTACAACATTGTGCGAGTTATTGTTCCTCAACTCCACACATTCAAGATTTTTGCCAACACTCTAACTTCCTGGGTGGGAATACTGTCTTCGAGATAGAGAGCTTTCTGGTGCAGTCTTGGGAGGAGCCCCTGTACAGAAGGCAGTAGAGTGTGCCTTTGAAGTGCCAGTTATGCTCAATTCTCTTGAGCAGCAGGTCGATGTCCAGTCCATTTGGTCAGGAGTCACACCCAGTGCCAACAGCCACTGTCTCCTGGAGAGGGCTGCTTCTCCTGGAGCTGCATCCAGCACAGGCAGTCACTGACTCCAGGAGGGTGGTGCTTCTTGTTAGTGGTAAATGTGCTTATGGTTGAGACAGGGGCCAACAGAGGAACTCAGCAAGAGTCTGGCTTTCCTAAATATTACTCAAGACTTTTCTGTAAAAGAAGGCTTTACATAATTGTATTTAACTTGTGATTTTGAAGAGCCTTTCTCCATTGCAGGGAAAGAAAAATGGATAGAGAAGGATGGAGGAGTAACAAGCAGCACACAGTGAGGAGACCCCAGAATGCCTCCAGGAGCAACTCACTTCATTTTCCAAGACTCCTATCTCTTTATCCATTATTGCAGGAAATTCAAGCAATTGAAGTTTTCTTCCTGCATGAGCAAGCCAGTGGTGTGTGAAAGGTCAGTGAAAGCATGCATTTCTTTGTGCATTTTTGGAGCATAGCTCCTTCCTGGTCCTTCCTGGAAACCAGTTTGCCTCTGGATTCCCGGGGAATGGCACTACAAATGGTTTTGGGTATCATTGATACACTCAACTGTCCTGATGTCTGTCTGAGGATGCAGCAATGTCTAAATTCTTGTACTTTTGGAGACTTTATGTTATAAAATATGCCTTCTACTTAAGGAAATTCTGATGAGTACCCATCATTTTGTGTATGAAGAACTCAGGCAGTGGCTGGTTTCTGCATTTCCATAAAGGTGCTGTTTGTGTTGAGCATCATTGAAGGGCATTTGATTCTCAATCCCCATGGTGGCTCTTCTGGGATCCTCAGCTTTAAATCAGGACCTGGGTCAGGAGCTTCCTGTAGTTCTTTCTGTAAAGAGAGCTGAGCAGTAGTCAATCTTCCTCTTCATTCTCATTACCAACTTAAAAAAAAAATTACCTTACATGGGAGTGCAGAAAGAAAGCATGAAGGAATATTGCAATCATGGAATTGTGTGTGTGTGTGTGTGTGTGTGTGTGTGTGTGTGTGTGTGTGTAAAAGAGAGAGAGAGAGAGAGAGAGAGAGAGAGAGAGAGAGAGAGAGAGAGAGAGAATTATGCATAAGTATTAGTTTTACACATTTCCCCTTCCCTCCTCCTTGCTAATTCCTCCGTGTCCCCATCACTCCCTCTCAAATTTATGACCTGTTCTTTAATTTTATACACACACACACACACACACACACACACACACACACACACACGGAGAGAGAGAGAGAGAGAGAGAGAGAGAGAGAGAGAGAGAGAGAGAGAGAGAGAGAGAGAGATTTTACTGAGTCCATTTAGCATACAGTTTTGCTTCTGTGTGTATGTTTTAGGGGGCTGTTTTGTTTTGTTTTTAGAGACTGGGTTCTCTGTGTAGCTTTTGCAGTCAGTCCTGGAACTCATTCTGTAGACCAGGCTGGCCTCAAACCCATGGAGATCTGCCTGCCTCTGCCTCCTGAGTGCTAGGATTAAAGTTGTGCTCCACCATAACCCAGCCTCTGTATGTTTCTAAGGCTGATCACTTGGAGTTGGATAAGATATCAAGGGGGCTTATCCGCTTAGCCCCAGAAAAAAACTGATTCTTTTTCTCTCAGCCACCATTGACTGCTTGTAGCTTTCATTCAGGAGCCTTGTAATATGCACCCCATCCATGTTGACAAGTTAACTGGTATTGCAATTACACAGGCCTTGCTTAAGTGAGCGTATTGTTGAATTTTCATGGGTGCAACATCCCTGTCATATCTAGAAGACACTATCTCACATCAGGGTCCTGGACCTTTGTTGCTTGTAATCCTTTCACCACCTCTTCTCTGATTTTCTCTGAGCTGTACGTGTAGGGTTGCATTGTAGGTGACCTTTAAGCTGTGCCAGGCCATTGGCTCACTACTTTTCCCTATTATTTATAACCATCCCTGGTGTAGAAACAATTTTTACTTCAACTTTACAAGTGGAAAACTCATCTTGAAGGTCATAAAACACCAGACTAAGATCCTTAATCAGGTCAGCTTTAGTCTAGGAATTAACTTGACAACCTCGGAAGTGCCTGTAGCTACCCATGTAGTCTTTCTCTCCTTACACTTGACTAATTTGGAGCAACTGGTGAGTTGAGACACAAGAGAACCAAAACGTGTTCACCTACTCTCATTTCTGTTTAGGGCACTCTCACTTCTTAGTATCTCTGTTATCCTCTTGCGTCTTGCATCCTACATGCACGAGAAATTTCCTGCAAATCTTCCAAGAACTGAATTCTGTCTTGCTGTGGATGAGACCAGTTCTTGCTTTCAGTGGATCAGGAACACACCCTCCTGGTAGTGATTGCTCCCACCTGTGAGGTTCATTTCCAATGTCCTTAATGTTCTCCAACCAGACTCAGTGGTACTGAGTGTCTACTACCCTCAAGGTACTTTTCAGCACCAGGAATACACAACAAACAGACAAACAAAAAACCTCCATTTTCCCACTTTGTAGCCCAACCCAGTTCTGTTCCTCTTACGATTATTGAGTTAGATTCGGTATTTGAAAGGATTTCCTTACAATGTTCAACACATGATCATTCTCTTTCTGAACCCTTGAGCTTCTTCTGCTTTCCAATTCAATGCTTGATAATCCCTGTTAAGGACAAAGGGAATTGACTGGGTAACAGTGGGGAACTTCCTGTCACTAGAGTGCTTAACTCACTGTCTCATTTAATTGTCACAATAGCATAAGTAGGTTAAAGCATATTGTCCCCATTCCAAGTGGGTCACCTAGAAATCAAGCCACAGAATATGAAAGAGGTAGGGTAAGGATACGGGATAGTGTGGTGGCAGGGGTGGGAGTGTGTGTTCCTTCTCTTCCTGTCTGAAACTTCTAAAATCGTTAGAAAAGGGGAACAAAGGAGAACAAAGCATAGGACACATGTGTATGAAGAAGCCATACTGGATCTGTTGTTTTGCATGATAACCGAAACATCAATATTCATTCATTTGTTTATTATATATGTCTCTCTGTGTGCATGCATGCCATAATAGGCTTGTGAAGGCTAGCGGACAACTTCCAAACATGTGTCCTCACCTTCCACTCACTATGTGGGTTCCTGGAGATCCAACTCAGGTCATGAAGTTTTGGAGGAAGTATCTTTGTCTGCTAAATCATCTAATAGGCCCCTAAAATTCATTAAAATTAACATTAGGAAGTAGCCAGCATGTCCCATCTCAGAGAGATTGGAGAGAGTAGCCCACTTGTACACCCATACCCTAGACTATTCATCTAGAAGATGCTTGTGATGGGATTAAAGGGGTTAGACAGAGTTCTGTCCACACAGCATATTCTAGCAAAAGTATTTTCTCCACACATTCTTTTAAAATCTCCTTTAAAGCACTTCTTCTGTAATGAGTATAAGGAAAGCATTGTAAGGAGAATGGACAACACCAAGCTTTCCAAAACTCTACTGGCAGAGTTTTGGTAGATTTGTTGTTGTGTCTTACCTATGCTTATAAGTAAGTAGAAGCTCAGGCTCACTGGTCATTTTGAAGAAATACTCTAGACATGATTAGGTGAGTGATGACTTGTATGGCACTTTGACCCACTGTCCATTCACATGCTTCTGAAGTACAGTAAGAGATGATATCAACTGTGAGTCACTCAGAGGATTTCACGTTCACAGATCCGGACTAAAGTGTTATATAAAGCGGACTTTAAGGGAACTTAGAGAGCAGAGCTCTGCTGAGAGATCTGGTCACAATGAAGTTCCTCATGCTCCTCGTGGTCTTGCAGGTGTCTGCCTGTGGGGCCATTCCTATAAATGAAACCGAATTTGCTGAAGTGAGTATGACAGGGCTGAACTGGCCTAGCCTGTGTCTTTAATATCTACTGAATTTGTAAGTTTTATTTTGAACAGTATGATTTGATTGGAAAAATCAGCATAGGTAGCTGTTTTCTTTTCAGCATGTTTGGTTTTCCATCGAGGAATATCCAAATGAAGTTATGATTTTGAAAGAATGTTATTAAATTGGTGAATAATTGTGCTATCTACAAAAACCTATGGGTAAATAGTTTAGCTCAATATAATTGAATTACATGTCTAATAGAGTGCTGTCTTTTGGTCTCCCACCCCCATTTTGTCTTTTATTTGTATTAGTAATTTAATGTCCATTAATAATGTGAGATTTGGACAAGGTGTAATTGATGTAATAGCTTCAAATTTTCATGATAGTTACAGCATTCTCCCTCCATGTTCATTTACCTCAGATATTTATTCATTTCATAAGTGTTTTTAAAATCTTACCTTTTCTAATTTAAAAGATGACCTCCTATTTTCTAAAATTACCTACATTCCTTTTTGAGAACGGGTCAGCTGTGTTGTCCTGTCTGGCCTTGAACTTGTGAACTCAGATGGCCCTTCTGTATTGTCCTCATCAGGAGCTGGCTCTATTTTCTAACATTATTTTTACTTTGAATTTATCCAAGTCTTCTGCTATGTCAAGATTTTTCCCAATGCTGGGGATCAAATCCAGATCTTCGAGCATGCTAGGCAAGTGTCCCATCACTAAGCTACCTTTGCCGGTTAAGTCAAGTTTTGATGCAACCTAAATGGCTTAAGCACCCTGAAAATAAAGATTTTGCCACTTACAATGTGTCCTTCTATAGTCAATGTTAAAATAGCTTCTAAAAACCCAGAAGCAAACCTGAAGACACAGAATAACAAGTAGTTTTCCACCGGTCTTTGGTGAGTCTGACTATGACATGTTTAAATAGCATAGGAAGTTAATTTTTTTCTTCCTTGTAGTTGGTGTCTAAATAGTAATAATGTAGGCTGTGATTGAAATACCTAGTTCAGGGAAATCATCATGTTGCTGGCCATGTTTGCAGGGCTCCCAACAGAACCCTGGCCGTGTACAGCATGTACAGTATAACTGAGTATGTTACTTGTGTTTTGTCCAGAGGTACTTGACAAAATTTTATGACCTTAAAGAGGACAGAATTCAAAAAACAAAATGGAAAGCCAAGAGAAACCTCCTTGAAGAAAAAATCCAGGAAATGCAGCAGTTCTTTGGGCTCAAAGCAACTGGGCAACTGGACAGCCAGACTCTGATGATAATGCACACACCTCGATGTGGAGTTCCTGATGTGGAGAATCTCAGAGAATTGCCGGGGATGCAAAAATGGACGAAGCATCACCTCACCTACAGGTAATGTTCGTATACACCCTAGTGAATTCTACTTTCCCATGGGTGTGGCTTCTAGAAACCTGAAACATTTAGCCACAACAAAGTTTTAAATCTAAGAGTAGCCTCTGTATGCTGTTAAGGTGATGGCTCAATGGAGAAAGTGCTTGTCATACGTGGGAGTCAGAGTTCAGATCCCAAGAGTCCATGGGAACACCATTACAGGCATGGTGGCTGTCTGTAATCCCAGCACATGGAAGGCAGAGATAAGAGATGCCTAGGGCAAGCTGGCTAGGGAGACTAGCAGAATCAAGGTCTCTGGTATGGTTGAGAGATTCTGCCTCAATAAATAAAGTGGAGCATGATTGAGAAGACACCTGAGTCTACTTCAGGGCTCTACATGCATGCATGCGCACACAACACACATACCTACCCAGGCACATCCCCCTACACACACAATTCATTATCTCTATAAGGACAGTTGTTCACTGAAGGAAGACTTGCAGTCATTCTCTTGTCAGTCAGTCCAGTGCAGAACAGAAAAACTGCAAGCAAACCAAACAAAACTGAATCGAATACAAATAAAAGACAGAAGTCTGCAGAATATTAAAGATGGACAAATGTGGAGTTTGGGCACAATGCCTATTTGTTTTTATGAAAGCAAATCCTCTTCTATGAGGTTTCAACTGAAGAATCGATAAAGAAAATGTGGTACATTTATACAACAGAGTACTACTCAGCTGTAAGAAACAATGATATACTAAAATTTACAGGCAAATGGACAGAACTAGAAAACAAACCATCCTAAGTGAGGTAACCCAAAACCTCACTCATAAGTGGACACCAGAAATAAAGCAAAAGATACCCAGCATACAATCTACAACCCCAGAGAAGCTTGAACCCTCTTCCAGAAACAGATGGAAGAAGATGAAGAAATCCACAACTAACCATTGAGCCAAGCTCAATTGAAGTGAGGGAGGAGCAAAAATATGAACAAAGAAGTCAAGACGATGATGGGGAAACCCACATAATCACCTGACCTGAGCTAGTGAGAGATCACTGACTCAGGGAACCTCCATAAGACCAAACTAGACTCTCTAAATATAGGTAACAATGGTGTGACTGGGACGATGTATGAGGTCAATGGCAGTGGGTGCAAGATCTAACACTAATGCACAAATTGACTTAGTGGAACCCATTCTATATGGAGAGAACCTTGCCCAGCCTAGACACAAGGGTGTGGGGATGGAGAGGTGCCTTGCTCCTGCCTCAACTAGATGATGGGACAGACTTCACAAACTTCCTAGGGAAGACCTTACCCTCTCCATGGAGCAGATGGGAGAAGGTGGGTTGTAGGGGGAGCAGGAGGAGAGGAGTGAGGGGGAACTGCGATTGGAATGTAAAAAATAAATTAATAAAAAAGAAAGTGAATCCTTCACAATAATTACTAGTAACTTATAAATAAGAAGAAATTAAATTACATTTTGATTGATAAAGGTTTTCCAAAGAAAAAAATGGTTTGAAGTTCAACATTTTTTTAACATGGACTGTCCGTACGTGGGGAAGTTCTTCTGGCAGGCGTGGGTGCAGAACTAAGAGACTAGAAGAGATGAAATTAACCAATAATGTCATGTTTGTTTCCCTCTTTCTCTAACACAGGATCTATAATTACACCCCTGACATGAAGCGTGAGGACGTTGACAGGGCATTTCAGAAAGCTTTTCGAGTCTGGAGTGATGTGACCCCGTTGAGATTCAGGAAGATTTATACAGGCCAGGCGGACATTATGATACTGTTTGCATCTGGAGGTACACAGCTTCACCTGTGTCATTTGTCAGGCTGTGTGACGGCATCATTCAACACACCCATGATGCCACCAAGTGTTGTGCTCTGTGATGGCATACCTTCTGACAGATGTAGCTGACTAATGACTTTCTTTGTTTTAAAAAGCTCATGGAGACTTCAGTGCTTTTGATGGCAGAGGTGGCACAATAGCACATGCTTTTTACCCTGGACCCGGTATCCAAGGAGACGCACATTTTGATGAGGCAGAGACCTGGAGTAAAGGTTCTCGAGGTAGGAGAGTTTTCTTTCTTTTTTTTAATGAAAACTAACCATAACTAAATTTAACATAGGCCCTGATCTTGAAAGAATACATTTTGATGAAATATTATAGTCTTAAATGTTAAATTTTGATTGTTTACCTCTAAATCAAATTTAAGATTTTATATATTTAGTCCAATGTTTCCTCATTGCAAACTGGGGTATTGGGTGTGATTACGTTAGTGATCCTATGAGCAAGTTCTGTACAGTAAACTCTTGGAAAGGGTTTTGCCAGTAAAATCTATAAACTTAAAAGCAAACGCTAATTCTGTGATTGATTGTATAGTGACAATTTCTTAGATTCATGATGACGTGGCAAGATATTTATAGAAAATTTACAGATCCCTATGGATAAGCTCTTAGGTAGTCTGGGAGCCTTGCTTGATCTTGGGATACCATTTTCAGAATGTCCAATCAATCAATTGGAACAGGAACTCACTATACCACTCAGATAATGGGGAATGAGGTTAACTTATTATTAATTTATTATTATTATTAGAGGCCATCCCTAGGAAAAGAAAATTTAAGCCATCATTTCAGTTGCTTTTCTAATATCTCTTGGAAGTTCTCAATTATACAGTTCATTCATGTGGAAAACATAGGGAGACATTCAAGAATGTGGTCTCTCTACCCTGAATCTCCCTTCTCTGACTGATTTTTCATATGATGTATAGCTATATTTTTACAAATAGAAAGGTAGACACATAGACTACTGCTTTGACACAGCTTTGATAAAGGCATTTTGAAGGCTGAAAGGTAGATCATGTATGATTTGGCACTTGCTGAACTACACGTTCTCAACCAAATATGGTCCATGTGTGAGATTTTCTCTAGGGTCATTTGGGGGCTGGTTGCAAGTTCTTCACCAAGTGACAATGCTTTGGAATTCTAATGGACCGTAGAAACGTAAATCAGTGCAGTTGCTCTCACCTGAGGAGAACAAGCAAAAGTCAGTAGCAAGTTTGTGTATGACTAGAACATGTACTATTGGCTCCTGACCTTCTCCCCCTGCCAAGACAGGGTTTCTCTGTGTAGCTTTGTAGACCAGGCTGGACTTGAACTCACAGAGATTCTCCTGACTCTGCCTTCCAAGTGCTGGGATTAAAGGTATGTGCCACCACCACCTGGCTATTCCTGGTCTTAATTTAAAAATTGATTTGACTTTATATTTTAAAAAGGGTGTTTTTGAAAATTCTATCTGTGTGGCCCAGGCTGACCTTGAACTCATGTTCCCCCTACACCATCTTTCTGAGTTGGGATATGGGCATATAGTACCATACCCAGTATTGATGTATTGTTTTGAACCAGTAATGAAGATTCTGATAGGTGCTTGATGAGTTTCTGTTACAGTGTTGAGTGACATTTTTGATTCAGAGACAAAAAGGACAAATCCTCCCCAGGAGCATGCAACTTAACAGAAAACCAGACAAACAGAAAGTCCCTGTTTGCAGATGAACATTGATGGGAGTTAATTTTACAAAACCTTATGAACTTGAATTTCTAGACTTATCCAATCCCCCTGTTTCAGTCTCCTGAGTGGCTTGGACAACAGACACATGCAATTGTCCCAGCTTTAAGAAAGAATTTGAAGCAATGTGAGCTATCAAACATACCTGTGATTTATGTTAGGAAGAATCATGCCAGAATGTTTCACTTATCTGGCAATGAGATGGTCCATAACTATAGACAATTTTGGCTCCAAAGGGACATTTTCAGTTAAAAACAGAAGTGGGGATTCATACTTCCACAGAGTGGTGCAACTAGAGATCTCTAAATATCTGTAATAGAGGATGGCTCTGGCAGTACTTACCTAGCCTATAATGACAACACTATTGAGGCTGAGAAAAGCTATTTGAAAGAGCTGGGAAACAAGCAAAGGAGCCTCAAACATCCCCTCTACTGTGTTAGATGTTGTATTATTTCCTTCCAAATGGCAAGGCAATGGGGTGGAAAGATGGCTCAGAGTGTACCTAGCTGGTAGAGGGCCCTCTTTCTAGTTCTATTCCCAGTACCCAGGTTGGACAGCTCACAACTGCCCAACTGTGGCCTCTGCAGGCACCTGCACTCACATGGCACAGCATAGTCACAGGGGGATGACATTCAGCCACTAAAGGATTGGCTCCCATCCCTTGAATGGAACTGGGTTTTCTGTAAAAAGGTCAGGCATAAGAAGATGAGCACCCTATTATCTCATTCATATTGAGACATGAGAAAAGTTAGTCTCACAAATGTTACAACAGAATGGTGGTTCCCAGTGGCTGAGGAGAAAGGGGCGATGGATGGGTGATGGCTGAGCCCTTGGTGCTAAGTCACAGTTAGGAGCATGGAGCCATAGTCTTGACACTGTGGTGCATCAATACAACTATAGACAATAGTAGTGTACTATTGATTTCAAAAGGCTGGAAAGAAAGGATTTTGAGTGCTTTCACCACAAAAAAGTGGTACATATTTGAAAAGATATATTTATCTTGTCTTGAACATTATGCAATGAGTGTAGCCATCAAAATATCACATAATATCCTGTAAACATGTACAATTTCATGTGTGAGTTAAATAAAAAGTGATAATCCATTTCACAGATTTATTCTTTTACCTCCTTGCTTCTCAGGCACAAACCTGTTCCTCGTTGCTGTTCATGAACTTGGCCATTCCTTGGGGCTGCGGCATTCCAACAATCCAAACTCAGTAATGTACCCTAGCTATAGTTATGTTAACCCCAACACATTCCGCCTTCCTGCTGATGACATACAAAGTATTCAGTCTCTCTATGGTAAGCTGAACCTCATAATTTGCCATACTATACCCTGTGTTCTTATGAATAATCTCATTTGTATATTTAGAAGATTTTAGTAATTTAAATGTCATGTGATAGGCTGCAAACACTATCGTAATTTCGCCTCATATTTGGAATGTGTTCTAACAATGGCATCACTGATCTGTTGATGGGGCCTCCGGAGAAAAGAAATTCAATTATTCTCATCTGTGATGCTGCCACTAAGTGGGACAAAGTCCTCAGGGCAGGCTTCTTATGAATTTCATTGGAAGCATGACTGTTTTGTATTTTCTTTTAAGAAACAGAATATTTAAAAAGAATAGCCTTTCCTCTTACAAAATTTCCCCAAATGAACATCAAAATGTATTTTCAGGATCCCCAGTGAAAAACCCACCCTTGAGAAATCCTGTCATTCCATCAGCAGCAACTATCTGTCAGCAAAGCTTGAGCTTTGATGCCGTCACAACAGTGGGAGACAAAATCCTTTTCTTTAAAGACAGGTATGGTCATTTTCATAGCTAATGAATGCTACAGGATATGTCGCTAAATCTGCTAGTTTTTTATTTGTTTGTTTTTTGTCAGAAGATATTTGAAAGGATGTAGATCAAATTTGTAAGGTAAATTTGTAGAACTTGATTCCCAAGTTTTAGAGAGATCTTAGATTTTTTTTTTTTAAATAGTGAATTGGTGTGATGCCATTTGTGTTGACTAGGAAGCTAGTGTGTGAAAAAAATTGCTTTGTAGTAGGAATCTGGCTGGGGAATTAAAAGACAGGAAGTGGAGAAGCCCAGGTAAAAATGATGAGGTCTCAGAGGTTGAGGAGATGGTTCGGTTGGCAAAGTATGCAGTGTTCAAAGAAAGCCTGATATTAGTCCCCAGCCCCACACAGAAATGCCCAGGGGCAGCTGCATGGACTAGGAATCCCAGTGCAGGGAAGGAGGGCAGGGTTGCTGGGGCTTGTGGAGTCTAACCCAGTCTAACTGAACCCAAAAATCCAGGCTCAATGAGAACATATGTCTCAAAAGATAGAGGGTGTGGAGTGATTGAGGAAGACACTTGTGGTCTCCACATACATGTTCACAAACACATATACATATACATGAAGACCTTCCCCCCAACACACACACACACACTCACGAACTCTTGAAGAAGATCATGTGTAGGCTTCCTTGTACGTGGAGAATTCCAGAATGACTCTAGTTTCTGTTTTGGAGCAGAGATGTAAACAGATGCTGGCTAGCAGGGAGAGCAGTGGGGAGGGCTAATGCGTGGGACAGAGGATGGATTCCTGCTTTTGAGATTATAAAACAGTAATTTCTTCAAAACCAGATAACCTTACAACCTTGTGAAGCCACACCAGAATCTTAGATCCCTGGAGTCCAGACCCTGGGTGTTTTTTTGGGGGGGGTTCCTATTTAAGTCAGGTTTTCTTTCAAGGTGCTCGCACACAGAAATCCCTGGAATAGAATGTGCAAGAAAAAAATACTGAATCATTTCACAAGTTCTCATTTGTGTTTTTGAAGAATACAAATCTACAGCAGTTTTTCACATTTATGAAATGCGTTTCCCACCAGGTTCGTCTGGTGGATGTTGCCTGGGAGTCCAGCCACCGTCACTTCAATTTCTTCCATGTGGCCAACCATCCCATCTGGTATTCAAGCTGCTTATGAAATCAAAGGCAGAAATCAACTCTTTCTTTTTAAAGGTAACTCCAATGCTTGGTTCTGCCACTGAGAACACTTTAAGGAGGAGAGAAGTAAAGGGAAGGGTATCAATTCTGTTATCAGAGATCTGATTGATAAGTTCTGGGATAGGTGTATAAAAGATGAGTCAATGGCACTTAACACATCCAAACCATAGAACCAGGGAGGTAAACCAATGATTGAGAACAAAAAAGACTGGGGTGACAATTTCTCAGTGACAGAGAACCTATTTACTATGGATGGAGTCTCAGGTTTGCCTCCCACCCCCAAGCACAAATAAAATAAAATTAATTTTAGAATTCTGCACAAGAGAGATGTTTTATAGTAAGTCAGTATTTGTATTATTCTTTGGTGTGATTTTGTTGTGTTCTTTGTCTTTGTCCTTATAGATGACAAGTACTGGTTAATAAACAACTTAGTAGCACAGCCACACTATCCCAGAAACATATCCTCTCTGGGCTTCCCTGCGTTTGTGAAAAACATTGATGCAGCCATCTTTGACCCATCTCATCATAAGGTCTACTTCTTCTCGGATAGACGATATTGGAGGTGAGGTCCAATGGCAGGCACTTTGTCCACAAAGATTTGAGAAGCAGGCACATCTTGGAATTTTCAAGAAGTCAGCTTTCGTTTGTTTGTTTGCTTTTTAATGATCATCTGCATATTTAAAATTTTTATTTTATTGGAGTTTTTGCCTACAGGCATGACTGTGTGAGGGCACTGGATACAGAAGGCAGCTTTTCTATGAAGGTTTCTAATTTCTTTGCCTAGGGATAGGCAGCAAGAGAACACAGGTCTGAAACAGTCACTATCGACCTGGTTCTTTACTCTGGGCCTTTGGTTTTTATTTAATTTCATTTTGGAGAGTGTTTGGACTCCAGGACTCCTTCTCATAACCAGTGGACCCAGAAGACAACATGAGTAGCCTGCCCTTTGTGTGACAAGAGAGCCACAAGGAAACCAGGGCCTGGTTATCTTACTCACCTAATGTTGAAAGAGGGAGGGATCATCCCTACGTTCTTCTGAAGAAAACAGTTTGCATACTTGGCATAAGACATTAACAGGTTATACTAAGATAATAAAGCCTCTATGTTTTCTTGAATACTTAAAATTCAATATCTAATTTCAACTGAATGCCATATATTTGTGACATGAATTGGTTTGACAACTTTAGCCTTGTTTGAGAAATAGGACTTGTGATTTCACCAAATAAGACTTTCTGAATAGGTGACAAACAGGTGCAGTTTATTGTAATCCAACATTCTTTATTTTGTTGTTATTGATGATTGATTGATTTTTCAAGACAGGGTTTCTCTGTGAAACAGTCTTGGCTGTCCTGGAACTCACTCTGCAGACCAGGCTAGCCTCAAACTTACAGAGATCTGCCTGCCTCTGCCTCCTGAGGGCTGGGATTAAAGCTGTGTATCACCACCACCCAGAGTAATCTAACATTCTTAGAAATTTGTCTGACTACTGGTTCCCCCTTTATACTTCCAACTGACAGGGGAATTCCTTTTCCTAAATTCCAGAGGGACAGTGTCAAGCAAACAATGGTTGGAGAACTAAACTGAATGAAAAATAAGACAACTATGTTTCAACTGTCATGTGGAAGTCTAAAGAAAAATTGACTCTTTTCACTCAGTGGTAAAAGAGACTTTATGGAAATACTAGGGCCCCCCCACTCTCCAGTGTGGACATGACTTGTTTTACTTTTAGTTTTTCTTTAACATGGATGTTCGAAACCCATTGGTTCCATGACTCTTAAGTACCCCTTCTCTTCACTGTGGGAAAAAATCATTGATATGTGTCTTGCTAGAAAAGATTTGCAAAAAATGGTGATAGACAACTAAGTCATTGGGCCACTGAGGAATGTCGCATATCAAGCCCTCTTCAATGCCAGGCTGTGTGGGAAGGGACTAAGCAGTGGGGAAAGCACTGTGAGAATGGAAAGAGATTTGACTAGAGTCAAGGTTCAAGTTTTGACCCTTGTAGTTACTTAGGGAAAACCAACCAACTGTTTATGTCTTTGCATTTTTCATCAGTACATTTAAAACTCTCTCAGGAAAGACCAACGTGGGCTTCATGTTATGAAGCCCATTTTCTCATTGTGTTCCTGCTGTTTCCTCCTACAGATACGATGTGAGGAAGCAGTCCATGGACCCTACTTATCCCAAACTTATTTCCTTGCACTTCTCAGGAATTAAGCCTAAAATTGATGCAGGCTTCTCTTTCAAAGGTAAATAGAGTGGGAAAATATTGGAAATCACATTTTAAAGTGTGATACCACAGACTGGGATCCAGGGTGGGTATAAGATGCTTGTGTTTGTGGTGTGAATATGTTCCACTTCAGCCTGAGCAAACTTGCCTATCAGTGTCACATAGCAACAATACAACCCACATTGTGTGAGATGAGCTGCATGACACGTTTAACAAGAATGGGAACCTCATTTTATTCCTTCTCCTCTCCTGTTGAGTGGACCAAGATTCAAAAACAAATTTGAGTTTTCTCTAGCCTTTTCCTCCTTCCAGATCACTGTATGCCTGACCTAGATCCTAGTCTTGAGACCTCCACCCAGAGAGTGACTTGCTCAGGGGGGAACATCAGAGCAGGGTGCACTGCCAAGGGTCCCCGATATTGACATCTCAGTCACACCTTTTGTAGTCTAGATAACCTATAAAATTAACTCTATGTTTTAAAGGAAGACACGATAAGAATTAAAGAATTGAATTTGTTTCCATTTTAGGACACTACTACTTCTTCCAAGGAGCCAATCAATTGGAATATGACCCCCTGTCGAATCGTGTCACCAAAAGGCTCAAAAGTACGAGCTGGTTTGTTTGTTTGAAATGATGCAGTTGAGGATCTTCGCTAGTTCTTCAGTTTAATAAGTATTTATCACATCTGCACTTTATGCTCATTATGCATATAATGTAACATGAGATAAGGTGAAGTGTACAGGCCACAGATAAATATTTACACCGAAAAATGCTTTGACAAAATTTATCCTCTTCTGGTAAGCTTTTTCACTTGACTCCTTTCTTACTTTTGAAAGCGGGTACCTGCCAAGTCTGCCAGGTTTCTTTCTAAGTTGTTTTCTAAGAACCTTCAAGTGCACCAATACGAATTACTTCCCTGTCTTTACTAATATTTAATGTGTATTATTTTGTCAAATAAAATGTAAAGAATTTAGCTTTTGATTTTTTTCTTTAAAAATTGTGTGTGTGTGTGTGTGTGTGTGTGTGTGTGTGTGTGTGTTGACTGCATGTAAGTATGTACACCACATGTGTGCAATGCTGGTAGAGGCCAGAAGAGAACATCAGATCCCTAGAAACTAAAGTTACAGATGGTTATGGGCAGACTTGTGGGCCTTGGGGATTGAACCTGGATCCTCAGGAAAAGCAGCTTGTGCTCTTAATGTCTGTGTCATCTCTCTGGTCCTGTTTTTTGTTTGTTTGTCTGTTTTTGTTTTTCTTACTATTTTTCTTGAGGAACAGAATGAATTTTGAAAAAACTCTGGCTTCTAAATAAAGTCTTTCTGTGACTGTATCAAAGAGTCAATAGAGACGTGATAGCTACAAAAATATTGAAGCTTGAAGTCCTTTTGATCAGTTGTATAAGGACACCTGTTTAATCCTATGACAAGAAAGCATCCTCTAGCCTGCACATGACCCCAAGAATAACTGCAGCATGTGACCACAAGACTTGAGAGGAGAGAGGATGAAATGGGATTTCCATTCTTGATAGATATGTTGTGTGGCTCATTGCACATCAGAGAGTGGGCTGTGCCATTGCTGTGGAGCCTTACAGGGTATTAAATCTATGACTCCTTAAAAATAGGAGGAAATATGAGTAGCACACACCTCTAAGTTTGTTGTGGAAGAAAAACACAACATGGTGATCCCCTCACACCTGTGTCATGGCCTTCTAGCAGTTTCCCGCATTGCCCTGACATTTAGGCCCCTATCCTCTGCATTGTGTGTGCTGTAGTGCTCTCATTTAAAGCTATGGATTTGGGAAATGTGTCCAATATTAAAACTGACTGATGTATTGACCCAGATACAGAAAGCCCTCCATAGCAGATGAACATCTGGTCATTTTTGAAGAGTGAAATGAACTGAAGGTGGAGAGATGTGGGGAAGGGGCCCTCCAGCTTTGATGTCTCTGACATTGTGAGTGATGATATTCACCATCAACTTGATGGGATCTGGGGTCATATAACAGACAGACACCTGAGGACTATCCAAAGAAGGTGGACTGTGGGAGGAATTCCCTCTTTCAGAGTGGTGGCGGGTTGACAGCATTAGAACACATCCATCATGGAAAGGGCAGCACTTTGTCCTTACAAGGATAGATGCTTGAATTCTGGTTATGAGTTTGTACTTCATGTACAGAAGCTTCTGCTCAAACTGTTGCCCAGGGACTTGCAGAACACCTTATCCACCGCCATGCCTTACTGCACTGCATTGTTTCTGACCAGGGAACTCATTGCACAGCCAAAGCAGAGTAGCAGTAGGCTCATGTTCATGTTCTTGGAATTCACTAGTCAGATCATATTCCACACAGTCCCGACACATTCAGCTTGATGGAACACTTGCTGTCTAGGCTGCTGTAAGCCTTTGATTATTTTCTAGATTTTTTTTCTTTTTGGTGTTAGAGATGAACCCAGGGCCATGTGTATGTTAAAAAAGCACTGTCCCTTTAAGCTATACCCTGCCTGTTAGGATTCTAAAAATGTTGACTTTGCCATTAACAGCTAGTTGTTGCTTTTCCGAAAAAGGTATTTTGGTTGACCTTATTCTATTACCCTAGGTGACATGGCTCTGAATTAATTTTAGTGTTGACAGCAAAAAGAGATTTAAAGCCCTAAATTGGTGCTCACAGTAACTGTCAAAATAGTTATTTTGAAAGCCATATTATTTATTTTTTATTTCAATTGTATTTATTAATACCATATAGTGATATGTGTATTATTTGTAATCTCTTAATTAATATAAATTAAAACCATCTATCATGCTTAGTTAGACAATATTTACTAATTTTAAAACATAGGTAGGACAAGTCCATCATCTCCCAAAGTACTTAAAATAATTTCACATTAGCATTTTCACATAAATTGCATTCTTATAAGAAGAGACTAAACACCCACAAATTGAAAAAAGATATTATTTTGGTCAGTATCTACAGATGTGATTTGAATAATCTTTAGTTCTTTAGTTCCACATTAAAGCTCTAATAAAATATGATCTTCAAATACCAATGGGGACTTAGGGAATGATTTTGACTTCCTTAATTCTAAAGTTCACAAAGTGTCTTCATAGGCCAAAGATACCAAACCCAAGTACACAAATTATAAGGTAGCTAGCTGATGGAGCTCCCTCGGTCATCAAGCTAATGTTTCCTATTGGCTTTTACATGCAATCAGCACTGAATGAGCTAGGGGCCCTCAGAGTTAAGTGCTGTTTGCTTTCTATGCTGCTGTCTGCTGACAATATTTTTCAACATAACAGTAAAATAGTGGTATTTTAGTAGAAAGCCTAACTCTACTGACTTAGTGACTTTATCAGCATGTTAGTCTTTCTAATCCAGGCAAACCCACAGTCAGATATTTAAAACACAGCTTTTTAATAAAAATGAAAATTTAATTTAACGACTACCAACAGACTTTTATGTTGAAACCTTTCATTTTGTCTCCTCCTTTGACATCCCAAGTGTCCAAGTTTAGGATTTCATTTTTAAGTACCCCGGGGTAATGAAGAATTCTCATTCAACTCTTAAGCTAAGTTCTAGTCAATGGCTACAAAAGCCATAATATTTATATTAAAATGCGCCTTAGCAGACTCAATAGCTAAAATATTTTCTTCACTCCCAGTTGGGCACATGTTTTCTGAGATAGTACAACAAATAAAAGCTCTTTAAAATCTTGCTGCCTTTATGGATAGAGAGGTGTTCATGGACCAACTGTGAGAACTTCTTTTCCTGGGTATAGTATAGTAATTTAAAATTTCTAACATAATCTTTATTGAAAAGATCTTTGCTGGCTGCATGTTCTTGGTTAGCATGACTATTCTCTTGGTTTTGAAGACATTGAGCATGTCTTCATGCTCCTATTTTTTACTTTTACAAAGCCTATAGTGCTTTAAAATGAGCTCTCTTTTGTTTTGTAAAAAAAAAAAACAGACATTTAAAAAATTTTGTTCCCTATTTTTGTGACTTGTCTTCTACTCTGAAAAAGTTCAGTAATTGTCTCCTTTGTAACAATTTTCTTAATCATTTGATCATATCCCTCTGAGACTCAAATAAAAAAAAAATCACTCATTCTTCATCATAGCCCTTTATTCTTTCAAGCACTCTTTTTAAATTTTTTTTATTAGTTCAAATTAGGAACAAGCTTGCTTCACATGTCAATCCCTTCTCCCTCTCGCTCACCTCCCTCCACAACTCCTCCTTCCCATCCCCTCCACCCCATCCATCTTTTCACTCCCCAGGCAGGGTAGGGCCCTAGATGGGGGCTCCCCAAAGTCCACCACATCATCCTGGGCCAGGCCTAGGCCCTCCCCCATGTGTCCAGCCGAGAGTGCATCCCTTCACGTGGGATGGGCTCTCAAAGTCCCTTCTTACACCAGGGAAAAATACTAATCCACTACCAGGGCCCCCCTAGAATGTAGAGGCCTCCTCATTGACATCCATGTTCAGGGGTCTGGATCAGTCCTGTACTGGCCTCCCAGACAGCAGTTGGGGTCCATGTGCTCCCCCTTGTTCAGGCCAGCTGTTTCTGTGGGTTTCACCAGCCTGGTACCAACCCTTTTGATCTTCATTCCTCCCTCTCTGCAGCTAGGTTCCAGAGTTCAGTTCAGTGTATATCTGTGGATGTCTGCCTCTGCTGCTTCCATCAGCCACTGCATGAGGGCTCTAGGATGGCATAAAAAGTAGTCATCAGTCTCATTATAGGGGAAGGGCATTTAGGTTATCCTCTCCACCATTGCCTAGATTGTCAGTTCGTGTCAACCTTGTAGGTCTCTGGAAATCTCCCTAGTGCCAGATCTCTCCTCGGACCTATAATGGCTCCCTCTAATATGGTATCTCTCATCCTGCTCTCCCCTATTCTTCCCCCAACTCAATATTTCTGCTCCCCCACTTCCTCCTCTCCTCTCCTCTTCTACTGCTCTCATTCTGGCAGCTCCCACTCTCTTACCCTCATGCTCCCAATTAGCACAGGAGTTCCTGCCCCTTCCCATTCCTGGGGTCCATGCATTTTTCCCTTAGTTTCCTTCTTATTTCCTAGTTTCTTTGGTGGAGAGGATTGTAGGATGGTAATCCTTTTCTCTATGTCTAAAATTCATATATGAGTGAGTACATACCATGTTTGTCTTTTTGTGACTGGGTTACCTCACTCAGGATGGTTTCTTCTAGTTCCATCCATTTGCCTACAAATTTCAAGATTCCATTGCTTTTTTCTGCTGGGTAGTACTCCATTGTATAAATGTACCACATTTTCTCTATCCATTTTTCGGTTGAGGGGCATCTAGGTTGTTTCCAGGTTCTGGCTATTACAAACAATGCTGCCATGAACATAATTGAACATATATTCTTGTTGTATGGACGTGCATTATTTGGGTATATGCCCAAGAGAGAAATTGCTGGGTCTTGAGGTAGACTAATTCCTATTTTTTCTGAGCCACAGCCATACTGATTTCCCAAGTGGTCTTACAAGTTTGCACTCCCACCAGCAATGGAGGAGTGTTCCTTTTTCTCCACATCCTCTCCAGCATAGATTGTCATTGGTGTTTTTTATTTTAACCATTCTGACAGGTGTGAGGTGGTATCTTCGAGTTGCTTTGAGTTGCATTTCTCTGCTGGCCGAGGATTTTGAGCACTTTCTTAAGTGTCTTTCAGCCATTTCAGATTCCTCTGTTGAGAATTCTCTATTTAGTTCTGCACCCCACTTTTTAATTTCATTGTTACGTGTTTTGGTGGGTAGCTTCTTGAGTTCATTGTATATTTTGGAAATCAGCCCTCTGTCAGATGTGGGGTTGGTGAAGATCTTTTCCCATTCTGTGGGCTGTCGTTTTGTCTTACTGACTATGTCCGTTGCCTTACAGAAGCTTCTCAGTTTCAGGAGGTCCCATTTATTAATTGCAGATCTCAATGTCTATGCTACTGGTGCAATGTTCAGGAAGCCAATTCTTTCAAGGGTATCTCCCACTTTCTCTTCTAGAAGATTCAATGTGGCTGAGATCTTTGATCCATTTGCACTTAAGTTTTGTGCATGACAGACATGGATATATCTGAAATCTTCTGCGTGTCTGAATTCAATTGTGCCAGCACCATTTGTTGAAGATGCTATCTTTCTTCCATTGTATAGATTTAACATCTTTGTCAAAAATAAGGTATTCACGGGTGTGTGGCTTAATAACATGGTTTTCAATTGGATTCCATTGGTCTATCTGTCTATTTTTGTGCCAATACCAAGCTGTTTTCAGAACTATGGCTCTATATAGATCTTGAAGTCAGGGATGGTGATGCCTCCAGAGGATCCTTTATTGTACAGAGTTGTTTTGGCTATCCTGGGTTTTTTGTTTGGTCTTTCATTGTCTGTGGAGTACTGTGTTGGAATTTTGATGGGGATTCCATTTAATTTGTAGATTACTTTTGGCAAGATTGCCATTTTTACTATGTTGATTCTAACTATCCAAGAGCATGGGAGATCTTTCCATTTTCTGGTATCTTTTTAATTTCTTTCTTTAAAGACTCAAAGTTCTTACTGTACAGGTCTTTCACTTTTTGGTTAGTGTTATCCCAAAATATTTTATGTTGCTTGTGGATATTGTGAAGGGTGATGTTTCTCTGATTTCTTTCTCATTGAATTTATCATCGAATATATAGGGCTACTGATTTTATTTTAATTAATTTTGTATCCTGCTACTTTGCTGAAGGTATTTATCAGCTGTAGGAGTTCCCTGGTAGTTTTCAGGTCACTTATGTAGACTATCATATCATCTGCAAAAAATGAAAGTTTCACTTCTTCCTTTCCAATTTGTATCCCTTTGATCCCCTTTTCTTGTCTTATTGCTCTAACTAGAACTTCAAGTACAATATTGAAGAGATATGGAGAGAGCCTTCTCTTGTTCCTGCTTTTAGAGGAATCACTTTGAGTTTCTCTCCATTTAGTCTGATGTTGGCTGTTGGTTTGGTGTATATTGCTTTTATCATGTTTATATATGTTCCTGTTATTCCTGTTCTCTCCAAGATGTTTATCATAAAGGGATGTTGGATTTTGTCAAAGGCTTTTTCAGCATCTAGTGAGATGATCATGTGGTTTTTCTTTTTCAGTTTGTTTATATGGTGGATTACATTGATGGATTTTCATATGTTGAACCATCCTTGCATCCCTGGGATGAAGCCTACTTGATCATAATGGATGATTTTTCTGATGTGTTCTTGGATTCAATTCGCCAATATTTTGTTGAGTATTTTTGCATCGATGTTCATGAGGGATATTGGTCTGTAGTTCTCTTTTTTTTATTGTATCTTTGTGTGGCTTGGGTATGAAAGTGATTGTAGCCTCATAAAAAGAGTTTGGCAATGTCCCTTCTGCCTCTATTGTGTGGAACAATTTGAGGAGTACTGGTATTAGCAATTGTTTGAATTTCTGGTAGAATTCTGCAGTGAAGTCATCTGGCCCTGGGCTGTTTTTGGTTGGGGGGCTTTTGATGACTGCTTCTATTTCATTAGTAGTTATAGGTCAATTTAAACTGCTAATGTGTTCTTGGTTTAATTTTGGTAAGTAATATCTATTGAGAAAATTGTCCACTTCCTTTAGATTTTTGAATTTTGTGGAGTATAGGTTTTCAAAGTATGACCTGATGATTCTCTGGATTTCCTCAGTGTCCTTTGTTATATCCCCCTTCTTGTTTCTGATGTTGTTAATTAGCATGCTCTCTTTCTGCCTTTTGGTTAGTTTGGACAGAGGTTTGTCTATCTTGTTGATCTTCTCAAAGAACCAACTCTTTGTTTCATTGATTCTTTGTAATGTTTTTCTAGTTTCTACTTTATTGATTTCAGCCCTCAGTTTGATTATTTCTTGGCATCTACTCCTCCATGGTGAGTTTGATTCTTTTTGTTTTAGAAGCTTTCAGTTGTTCTGTCAATTCTCTAGTGTGACTTTTCTACAGTTTCTTTATGTGGACACTTAGTGCTATGAACTTTCCTCTTAGTACTGCTTTTAGAGTGTCCCATAAGTTTGGGTATGTTGTGTCTACATTCTCATTAAATTCTAGGAAGTCTTTAATTTCTTTTTTTATTTCTTCCTCAACCCAGGAAAGGTGCAACTGGGTGTTGTTCAATTTCCACAAGTATAATGAGAGCTGATCCATAGTTCATAAGTTTAAGATATCTTTATTCAGATAAACACCATCCAAATGCAAGCCCTGACAGGCGTGGTCAGGCACCTCTGTAGCCAGCCTCCAACAGGTGTGGCTTACTGTCCCCTACAATTCCCCTTCTAGTCTAAAATAGGATTAAAACTTAACAGTGTAAAGTATCCAAAATTAACAATCATAAAGGTGAAATACAAGAAGATACAATAATTTGCTATTGCACATCCCAACCATGTCTATTTCAGCTAAACCCTAAAGTCATCTGAAAGAGATGTCCAAACCTGAACACCTCCTTCCAATCCCAACCCTAAACAATAGGAAAGTAGCCTTAACTAGGTATATACACTATCCTAAGTGACAACAATGGGGGAAAGGGAGTGTAGCATTCTCCAAGTTACTTCCTGCTGAAATGGGAGGATGGTAGCCTCGTGGGGTCCTGTGGGAAGAAAATGTTAGTATAGTGAAAGTCTCTAATGGATTATATCCAGTCCATGTTAGATGGATTTGCTTGATTGAAGATCTAGGTTGAAATCCTCAACTTGATTGAAGTCAGTACTCAAAGCTCTGGTTGGAGTGTCAGTTGAAATGGAGTAAGTTGTATCCAGTGCAGTCTAGGAGGTACGGCCTAATTTCCTTCCGGAGTGTCCAGGGATTGCTGTCAGGCAGATCTTCATTGGCTGTGTGGGACTCAAACCTAAGTGTTAGCAGAGAAATGTTTGCTTGTATATGTATGTATGCTGGAAAAGGCAGTCGTGGAAAAAATAATGATTATGAGAGGGTGTACACCTTGAAGGAAAGAGCCAAGAAAGACAAAGACAGTCTTCAAATTCTTCTCTTAATCTGTATTCTATCAATTGGCTTCTTGATAAAATAGAGAAACTCAAAAGTTTAGTTAAACAACATGCTTGGATTTTAGAAGAGGAAAGCCAAATCCAACTCTAAATCCAGCCTTGATTTACTTGAATAGGTACTAGAAAAATAAAGAGAAATAGAGTTATTTGAGAGACAGCTGTAATGTTTACTGTATGGCATTTTCCTTTTGCTTGATGGTTATAGCTACCTTCTCTTCTTAAGTATCTACCCATGTAGTGTTCTTGGACTTTTGGAGATGAGTTTTCCTGTGAAGATAAAAGCAAAACACTTCTCTTTCCTTTGGGCTGTTTCTATTTAGTTTATGAGATATACCTCGATAAAATACCTGTTACTTGTCCTTGTCGAGAAGTTTGTCTTTTTTAACTCAAATCTTGATGAACTTTGATGGTAACCAAAGTTTTTCTTTTCCTGTGGAAACAAATGCAAAACCCCTACCCCAATGTAACACATGTCCAGGCTTCCATACCGAGGTTAATACATCTTTGAAGTATACTGGGTGATTCAGTTTAGCAATTTTTTTCTGTGTAGTACAGTGTCTTTCTGTAGCTGTTTGTCCTTTTTCATTAGCGTTAAGAAAGCTTAGTGTCAATAAAGCATTATGCAACCTATGTTTGGGGGGTTTTGACTTCCCAGCCTGTCTATGGAGCATTTCCTTAAGTGTTCTATTAGATCTCTCAACCACTGCTTGTCCTGTAGGATATTGTGGTATACCGGTGACATGCTTTATGTTATAATATTTGAAAACCTGTTTCATTTTTGTGGAGACATATGCCAAAGCATTGTCAGTTTTTATTTGTGTAGGTATATCCATAACTGTGATCAGCTCTAGCAGGTGTGTAATAACAGAATCAGCTTTTTCAGAGTTGAGAGCAGTAGCCCATTGGAACCCTAAGAATGTGCCTATAGTATGATGCACATATTTCAAATTTCCAAATTCTGAAAAGTGAAAGACAACCATCTGCCAGACCTCATTCCTCCGAATGCCTTTAGGATTACAGCCTACTGGCAGTAGAGTTTGGTTATAAAAAGAACAAATAGGACAGTTTTTCACTATCTCCTTGGCTTGTTGCCAAGTGATGGAGAAGTCCTTTTTTTAAACCTTTGTTACTTACATGATGTTCCTTATGAAATTCTGAGGCTTCTAGCAAACTTCCAATTAATAAACGATCTCATCATTGCCTTGTGCTAGTGGGCCTGGCAGAGCCATATGGGATCTGATATGTGTAATGTATATAGGATTACTTCTGTTTCTGATTGTTTCCTGTAATTGTAGAAACAACAAGGTTAATTCTGTATTATCAGGAATGAATTCTGCAGTCTCAATGTGTAAGACCACTCTCTTTGTATATTGGGAATCAGTAACTATATTAAGAGGTTCTGTAAAATCCATATGCATCATGATAATTGCATATAATTCTGCCTTCTGTAGAGATGTATATGGACTTTGAACTACTTTACTTACCTCACCTGTCTTATAACCAGCCTTACCTGATTTGTTGGTATCAGTGTAGAAGGTAAGAACTCCAGAAATGGGAGTTTGTCTTACAATACATGGAAGAATCCAGACTGTCTTTTTTATGAATTTAATTCTGTCAGTTTTGGGATAGTGGTTGCTAATCATTCCCAAAAAGTCAGTAAGAGCTATTCATTATCCTTCCATAAGGAGGAAATTTCCTCATTAGTTAAAGGTACTATAATTTCTGCTGGATCTTTTCCAGTCAGTTGACGAAGTCTTAATTTGCCCTTTAAAATCAAATCAGAAATCTTTTCTATATATGTCTTTTACTTTTTATTCTTTTTATGTGGCAGAAATATCCACTCCAATATGGTGTCTCCCCTCTGTGTCAGAATTCCAGAAGGATATTCTCTGGATGGCAAGATAACCAGAATACAGTCTAAATCAAGGTTTATCTGATCTACATGCACATCCAATATTCTGTTTTCTACCCATTGGAATTCTTTTTCTTCCTCATTGGATAATATTCGTGGACTGTTTAGGTCCTTGTCACATTTAAGAGCCATTTTTAAATGCTTTAAGTCACGTCCCTCTAACCCAATAATCGTCTGTAATTGAGAAATTTCCCCTAATAATTTTTGAAGAGAATTAAGAGTTTGATAACAATCTCTCCTAATTTCTACCTTTTGAGGTCTGACTCTTTGTAAGTCTGTCTTGTAACCTAAATAGTTAATAGAATTTACTGTCCCCTACACACCAGTTTGTAGGTTTTCTGCAATTTGTATTGCTGTTGAATTATAACTATAAAGCATGGTGATCTGATAAGATATAGGGGCTTATTTCAATTCTTTTGTATCTGTGGAGGTTTGCTTTGTTGCCAACTATGTGGTCAATTTTAGAGAAGGTTCCATGTAGCTCTGAGAAGAAGGTATATTCTTTTGTGTTTGGATGGAATGTTCTATAGATATCTGTTAAACCCAGTTGGGTCATAACTTCTGCTATCCTTTGTTTCTTTGTTAAATTTCTGTCTGGTGGTCCTGTCTAGTGGTGTAAGGTGGGTGTTGAAGTCTCCTACTATAAGTGTGTGTGGTTTTATGTGTGGTTTGAGCTTTAGTAATGCTTCTTTTACAAAGGTGGGTGCCTTCGTATTTGGGGCATAGATGTTCAGGATTGAGACTTCATCCTGATGGACTTTTCCTGTGATGAGTATGAAATGCCCTTCTTCATCTCTTTTGATTGAATTTAGTTTGAAGTCTAATTTGTTAGATATTAGGATTGCTACACCAGCTTGTTTCTTGGGCCCATTTGATTGGAAAATCTTTTCCCAACCCTTTAGTCTGAGGTAACGCCTGTCTTTGAAGTTGAGGTGTGTTTCTTGTATACAGTAGAAGGATGGATTCTGTCTTTGTATCTATTCTGTTAGCCTGTATCTTTTTATGGGCAGATTAAGACCATTGGCATTGAAGAATATTAATGTCTATTGAATGGTGGTTCTTGTTTGTTTTTGATTTATTGTTGGTGGTGCCATTGTGTGTGTATTTTGCCCTCCTGTTTCTTTTCGTGTTTGGTAAAATTGGATTATCTATTGCCTATGTTTTTGTGAGTGTAGTTATCTTTGTTGGGTTGGAGTTTTCCTTCCAGAACTTTCTGTAGTGCTGGATTTGTGGGTATGTATTGTTTAAGTCTGGTTTTGTCATAGAATATCTTGTTTTCTCCATCTATAGTGATTGAAAGTTTTGCTGGGTACAGTAGTCTGGGTTGGCATCCATGCTCCCTTAGTGTTTGTAGGATATCTATCCAGGACCTTCTGGTTTTCAAAGTTTCCATTGAGAAGTCAGGTATGATTCTGATAGGTCTGCCTTTATATGTTACTTGGTCTTTTTCCTTTGCTGCTCTTAATATTTTCTCCTTATTCTGTAGGTTTGGTGTTTTGATTATTGTGTGTATGTGAGGGGGGTGGAATTCTTTTTGTGATCCAGTTTGTTTGGTGTTCTGTAGGTTTTGTAGGTTGGGGAAGTTTTCTTCTATGATTTTGTTGAATATGTTTTCTGTACCTTTGAGCTGTATTTCTTCACCTTTTTCTATAACTATTATTCTTAGGTTTGGCCTTTTCACGGTGTCCCATATTTCCTGGATATTTTGTGTTAGGTATTTGTTGGACTTGAGATTTTCTTTGGTCAATGACTGTATATCCTCTATCAAGTCTTCA
Source organism: Cricetulus griseus (assembly GCF_003668045.3). NCBI lineage: Eukaryota > Metazoa > Chordata > Mammalia > Rodentia > Cricetidae > Cricetulus > Cricetulus griseus. Next base: position 121,872,975 of record NC_048597.1, read on the forward strand.
ACAACTGAGAGTCTCTCTTCCATCTCTTGAATTCTATTGGTTATATTCACATCTTTAGTTCCTGATCATTTATCCAGCCTTTCTATTTCCAGCATCCCCTCATTCTGTGTTTTCTTTATTGTGTCTATTTAAGCTTACATGCCTTGAAATGTTTTGAGTGCTTCCTTCACTTGTTTGGTTTTTTTTCTTGGCTTTCTTTAGATTCTTTAAGAGATTTGTTTACTTCTTGAATTTTTTGGTTTGTCTTTTCCTCCATTTCATGTAGTTTTTTTTTTTTGCTTGTTTTTTTTTATTTCTTTAAGGAATTTTCTTGTTTCCTCTTTAAAGGTCTCTATCATCTTCCTAAGATAATTTTTGAGGTCCATGTCTTCTTCATCCTCTGTGTTGGGCTTTTCAGATCTTGCTGGTGTGGAGTCCCTAGATTCTGGTGGTGTCATATTGGTCTTTCTGTTATTGAGTGTGTTCTTACTCAGTCTTCTTCCCATCCCTTCTTCCAGTGAGTGCAGGTGGGGTCTCTCCCTCTCTCAGGTGGCAGACGGAGGGCTCAGGCTCTGGTGGCAGCCGGATGGCAGAGGACAATGGGTGGACAAGGATGGGGTGTGTCTGGACTCAGGGTGGGCCTTCCCGGTCTGGGCAGGTCCACTCTTTTCCGGGGGTGGGAGGCTCAGGCAGAAGTGAGCAGGGGTTGATGGGGGAGGTTGGTGGGGCAGAGCAGTGCCCAGACTCACCTGAGGCTGGGAGCCTGCTGCAGGACAGAGGGCAGTGTGTAGACAGGGGTGAGGTATGTCCAGACTCAGGGTGGGCCTTCCAGTCTGAGAAGGTCCATTCTTGTCCAGGTGGGCTCAGGCAGAAGTGAGCAGGGGTTGATTGGGGAGGTTGGGGGGAGCAGAGCAGTGCCCAGACTCACCTGAGGCTCTGGCGCCCACCACAGGACCTCAAGCACTCTTTTGAGTCTTCATTTTATCTTACTTTGAACTACTTTTCACATTTATCTTCAAGTTTAGAAACAGTCTTTTCACCTGCTTGTCATCAACTCTTTTTAAACTTTGGTTTGTTGGTTGGTTGGTTGGTTTTTCAAGTCAGAGTTTCTCTGTAGCTTTGGAGCCTGCCCTGAACTTGCTCTGTAGACCAGGCTGGCCTCAAACTCACAAGAATCCACTTGCCTCTGCCTCCTGAATGCTGGGATTAAAGGTGTATGCCACCATTACCTGGCGAAAGTCTTGTTTATTTTTATTTTATATGTATGTGTATGTACCTGAGTGTATATATGTGTGACCTTGTACATTCAGTGCCTGAAGGGGCTGGAAGAGGGCATCAGATTCTCCCTGGAACTAGTATTACAGGTAATTGTGAACTGACTAACATGGGTGCTGGGAACTGAATTCTGGTCTTCTATAAGAGCAACCAGTTTTCTTAACACTGAGCCATCATCCCAGCTCTGTAATCAATTGTATAGCCCATTCATTCTGACTTTACATTTGAGCAAAAGTGAGGATTCCTAAGTTCCCACTTGATTTGTTTTCAAAATGGACTGATCATGACTTGCTTTCTTGTTGTCTGATCAACTTTGTGATTTTCCTCTCTTACCTTTTTATATTTTAAATTCTTCATTATATAGTGAGGATTTAATAATTTCTATATTCAAATGCTTTGTAGATTGAAGTTCAATGTTTGCTTTTCAATTGCCTTTCACTGTTAGAGTCTTGTCCCATTGTGCATTAGAGAAGCTTTGCAGGCTCATTTTAAAAACATCCTAGGCCTGGTGTTGGTGGTGCACACCTTTAATCCCAGCACTCAGGAGGCAGAAGCAGGCGGATCTCTGTGAGTTCAAAGACAGCCTGGTCTGCAGAGTTCCAGGACAGGCTCCAAAGCAATACAGAGAAACCCTGTCTTGAAAAAACAAAAAAATGAAAGAAAGAAAACCAAGAAAAAGTATTCAAACAAGTGAAGAAAATGATTTAAGACATGAAGTCTGAAATAGAAGCAATAAAGAAAACACAAACCAAGGGAATTCTGGGAATGGTAAGTCTGGAACCACAAATGTAAGCATAAACAACAGAATACAAGAGATGGAAGAGAGAATTTCAGGTATGAAGATAACTTAGAGGAAATAAATTCACTTGTCAAAGAAAATTTTAAAACCAACAAATCCTTAACACAAAACATGCAGGAAATCTGGGACACCATGAAAAGGCTGAACCTAAGAATAATAGGGATAGAAGAAGGAGAAGTCCAACTCAAAGACACAGAAAATATATTCAACAAAATCATAGAAGAAAACATCCCCAAACTAAAAAAAAAAAAAAAAAAAAAAAAAAAAAAAAAAAAAAAAAAAAAAAAAAAAAGACACGCCTATGAAGATATGAGAGGCTTACAGAACACCAAACAGACTGGAACAAAAAAACAAAAATAATAATAATCAAAACAATAAACATACAGCATAAAGAAAGAATATTAAGAGTTGCAAAGTAGAAAAGACAGGTAACATATAAAGGCAGACCTATCAGAATGACACATGACTTCTCAGTGGAAACAATGCAAGCCAGAGGGTCCTGGTCAGAGGTTATGCAGACCCTAAGGGACCACAGATGCCAGCCCAGACTACTTTGCCAAGCAAAGCTTTCAATAACCATAGATGGAGAAAACAAGATATTCCACAATAAAACTAAATTTAAACAATACCTATCCACAAACCCAGCCCTACAGAAAGTACTAGAAGGAAAGCACCAACCCAAGGAAATCACCTATGTCCACAACATCACAGGAAACAGATGAATTTACAGCAGCAAACCCCCAAAAAGAGAATTAAACACACAATGCCATCACCACCAACAAAAACAAAAATAACAGGAACTAGAAATCACTGGTCATTAATATCCATTAATATCAATGGTAGAAATTCACCTATAAAAAACACAGGCTAACAGATTAGACACAAAAACAGAATCCATCTTTCTCCTACATACAAGAAACACACCTCAACCTCACAGACAGACATTACCTCCAAGTAATGGGTTGGGAAAAGATTTTACAATCAAATGAACCTATGAAATAAGCTGGTATAGCTACCCTAACAACTAACCAAATAAAAAGATAAAGAAGGGTATTTCGTATTCATCACAGGAAAAATCCATAAAGAAGAAATCTTAATTCTGAACATCTATGCCCTAAACACAAGGGCTCCTTAAATCCAAAAGCTTAAATCACAAATCCAGCCCCACACTCTAATATGGGAGACTTCATCAGCCCACTCTCACCACTGGACAGATCTGCCAGACAGAAGCTCAACAGAGATATAAGGGAGCTAACAGATGTTATAACTCAAATGGACTTAACAGACATCTATAGAAAATTCCACCCAAACACAAAAGAATATACTTTCTTTTCAGCAACTCATGGAACCTTCTCAAAAATAGACCACATACTCAGTAACAAAGCAAGCCTCAACAGATACAAAAAAAATTGGAATAAACCCCTATACCCTATCAGATCACCACAGCTTAAAGTTAGAATTCAACAGCAACATTAATTTCAGAAAGCCCACAAACACATGGTAATTGAACAATGATCAACTGAACCCCCACAGGGTCAAGGAAGAAACAAAGAAAGAAATGAAAGACTTCCTAAAATTTAATGAAAATGGCCTCACAACATAGCCAAACTTATGGGACACAATGAAAGCAGTGCTGAGAAGAAAGTTCATAGCACTAAATGCCTACATAAAGAAGCTTGGAAAATCATACACTAGTGAATTAACAGAACAACTGAAAGCACTAGAATAAAAAGAACCAAACTCACCCAGAAGGCATAGATGGCAAGAAAAAGTCAAATTAAGGGTTAAAACCAATAAAATAGAAACAAAGAAAACAATGGAATGAATCAATGAGACAAACATTTATTCAAACTAACCAAAAGGCAGAGAGAGAATATACAAACTAACAAAATCAGAAACAAAAAAGGAGGCATAACAACAGACACAGAGAATTACCAGGTCATACTTCAAAAACCTGTACTCCACAAAATTGTAAAACTTTAAAGAGATGGACAATATTCTAGATAAGTACCACATACTAAAATTAAATCAATAACAGATAAACAATTTAAATATACCTATGACCCCGAAGGAAATAAAAACAGTTATCAATAGTCTCCCAAACAAAAAAAAAGCCCAGGCCCAGAAGTATTCAGTGCAGAATTCTACCAGATGTTCAAAGAAGATTTAATACCAATACTTCTCAAATTATTCCACACAATAGAAAAAGAAGGAACATTGCCAAACTCTTTTTATGAGGCTACAGTTACTCTGATACCCAAACCACACAAAGACACATCTAAGAAAGAGAATTGCAGACCAATTTCCCTCATGAACATAGATGCAAAAATACTCAATAAAATACTGGCAAACCAAATTCAAGAATACATCACAAAATTCATTCACCATGATCAAGTAGGATTCATCCCAGCGATTCAGGGATGGTTCAACATATGAAAATCCATCAATGAAATCCACCATATAAACAAATTGAAAGAAAAAAACCATATTATCATCTCACTAGAGGCTGAAAAAGCCTTGAACAAAATTCAACACCCTTTCAAGATACAGGTCTTGGAGAGAATAGGGAGACAAGGAACATACCTAAACATAATAAAGCCAATATACAGTAACTCAACAGCCACCATCAACTAAATGGAGAGAAACTCAAAGCAATACCACTGAAATCAGTAACAAGACAATGTTGTCCATTCTCTTGATATCTATTCAACATAGTACTTGAAGTTCTAATTATAGCAATAAGACAACAAAAGGAGATCAAAGGGATATAAACTGTAAAACAAGTCAAACTATCACTATTTGCTGATGATATGATAGTATACATAAGTGACTCTCAAAATTCTACCAGCGAACTCCTACAACCAATAAACTCCTTCAGTAATGTAGCAGGATGTCGGGGGCCATGGCAAAAGTAATCTTGGACCTGTAAGAGACTTGAGCAGAAGCTGCCAGCATAACCCATTATGATTAAAAGAATAGCTGCCTTCAATCCTTTCCTCCCTGATACATAAGACCTGGGCTCATAAAGTAGCTTATAGAAGGAAAGATACATTTTATGGTCAGGTTACCTAGCAACCCTTCCCCACTTCTAACCCACTATCTAACACCTGCACGCTTCAACCTTGGTAACACCTTGCACCCTCAAGGACTCATGCACAGGGGCATGCCCCCACGGTTTGGTTATCAGGCATATGGCTTCAAGCAACCTCTCCCTGCCTGCCAAGCTCCCCACTTGGCACCCCTATATAAGGTCCCTGTGAACAATAAAAATCTGCAGCTTGATCAGAAACCTGCCTTGCTGTGGTTCCTTGTTCTTCCTGACCCTATCATTCTAGGTTCTTTGGTGACTGCAGCACATCTGGGTGTGAGTTCTCATGGTACCCCACAGGTCGGGTCAGCAGGATACAAGATTAACTAAAAAAAAATCAGTAACCCTTCTATATACAGATGACAAACAAGCTGAGAATGAAATCAGGGAATCATCACCCTTTACAACAGCCACAAATAACATAAAATACCTTGGGGCAACTCTAACCCAAAAAGTAAAAGACCTGCATGACAAGAAATTCAAGTCTGTAAAGAAAGAAATTAAAGAAGATAATGGAAAGATCTCCCATGCTCTTGGATAGGTAGTATTAACATAGTAAAAATGACAATCCTACCAAAATTAATCTACAGATTCAATATAATCCCAATCAAACTCCCATCACAATTCTTCACAGACCTTGAAAAAACAATACCCAAGTTCAAAAAACCCAGGATAGCAAAAACGATCCTGTACAATAAAGCATCATCTGGAGGCATCACCATCCCTGACTTCAAGCTCTACTATGGAGCTATAGTAATGAAAACAGCTTGGTATTGGCATAAAAACAGACAGGTAGACAACCAGAATTGAATCAAAGACCCCAATATCAACACACACACCTATGAACACCTAAATTTTGACAAAGAAGCAAAAAATATGAAATGGAAAAAAGAAAATATATTCAACAAATGGTGCTGGTATTACTGGCTGTCAACATGTAGAAGAATGCAAATAGAGCCATATCTACCACCATGCACAAAATTCAAGTCAAAATGGATCAAAGACCTCAATATAAATCCATCTACACTGAACCTCATAGAAGAGAAAGTGGGAAATATATTTGAATGCATAGGCACAGGAGACTACTTCCTAAATAGAACACCAGTACCACAGACTCTGAGAGCAGTAATTAATAAATGGGATCTCCTGAAACTGAGACGCTTCTGTAAAACAAAGAACAGGCTCAACAAGACAAAACAGCTCCCTACAGAATGGGAAAAGATCTTCCCAACCCCACATGTGTCAGTGGGCTGATCATATCCAAAATATACAAAGTATTCAAGAAACTAGAAATCAAACTATCAAATAATCCAATTACAAATGAGGTACAGATTTAAATAGAGAATTCTCAACAGAACAACTTCAAATGGTGGAAAGACACTTAAGGAAATGCTCAACATCCTTAGTCATCAGGGAAATACAAATCAAAACAACTCTGAGATTCCATCTTTTACTGATAAGAATGGCTAAAATCAAAAACACCAATGACAGAAATCTATCCCTGAGGGCCCTGGGATCCTGACTCTGTTGAGATCACTGGGCTATTCCAGCCTCCAGAGTGCAGAGAGTGCAGAGGGGAGCTGCTTCAGCCCCTGCCTTGGGCCCAACTTCCATCTGTCCACCCTGGCAAACCCTGCCCCGGGATCTTTGACAGGACAACTCGACCCCTGAGAACCAAGCAACCCAGAGTCTGCTGACATCTCTAAGCCAGTGCTGCTCTCACCCATCTGGAGAGCAAGTGCCTCAGACCTGCCTGTAACCAACTTGAAATCCATCAGAGTATCAAAGTCAATTGCACACACCTGAAGAGAACACCGGACCCATACACACCAGGAAAGGAAGTGACACCAACTGTACCCACTGGAACAAGAGATGGGAAGACAACAGAACACATCCAACAACAGGAAAACCAATATGACACCACCAGAGTCTAGGGACTCTACACCAGCAAGACATGAACATCCCAACACAGAAGAAGCAGAAGAGAGCAACCTTAAAAACAACTTCATGCAGATGATAGAGAACCTAAGAGAGGAAATCAGAAAATCCTTCAGAGAAATGGAACAAAAGACAAACCAAAAGATGCAAGAAATCAAGGAAAGCCAAAAAAAGCCAAGAAAATACAATTAAACAGCTGAAGGAAACAGTTCAGGACCTGAAAACCGAATTAGAGACAATAAAGAAAACACAAACTGAGGGAATGCTGGAAGTGGAAAAGCTGAGTAAACAATCAGGAACCACAGATGCAAGCATAACCAATAGAATACAAGAGATGGAAGACAGAATCTCAGATGCTGAAGACAAACTAGAGGAAATAAACTCGTCAAGCAAAGAAAATCTGAAGTTTAAAAAATCCATAACACAAAATATCCAGGAAATATGGGACACTGTGAAAAGACCAAACCTAAGGATAATAGGTATAGAAGAAGGTGAAGAAATCCAACTCAAAGGTGCAGAAAACATATTCTCCAAAAATCATAGAAGAAAACTTTCCCAACCTAAAGAAAGACATGCCAATGAAAGTACAAGAAGCCTACAGAATGCCAAATAGAGTGGACCACAAAAGAAAGTCCCCTCGTCACATAATAATTAAAACACCAAATGTACAGAATAAAAAAATATTAAGAGCATCAAGGGAAAAAGGCCAAGTAACATATAAAGGCAAACCTATCAGAATTACACCAGACTTCTCCATGGAAACTCTGAACGCTAGAAGGACGTGGATAGATATTCTACCAACTCTGAGAGAACATGGATGCCAGCCCAGACTACTATACCCAGCAAAGCTTTCAATCACTATAAATGGAGAAAACAGGATATTCCATGACAAAACCAGATTTAAACAATATGTAACCACTAATCCATCCCTACAGAAAGTACTGGAAGGAAAACTCCAACCTAAGGAAATTAACTACACTCACATAAACACAGGCAATAGATAATCTCACTTTACAAAAACACAAAGTAAAAGTCAGGGTAAATCACATACAATAACAGTACCAACAACAAACCAAAAACAAACAAGAATAAACACTCAATGGACCTTAATTTCCCACAATATTAATGGTTTTAACTCGCCAATAAAAAGACACAGGCTAACAGATTGGATACGAAGACAGAATCCATCCTTCTGCTGCATACAAGAAACACACCTTGAATTCAAAGAAAGATATTACCTCAGAGTAAAGGGTTGGGATAAGATTCTCCAATCAAATGGACCCAAGAAATGAGCTGGGGTAGCTATCCTAGTATCTAACAAGATAAACTTCAAACTAAAATCAATCAAAAGAGATGAAGAAGGTCATTTCATATTTATCACAGGAAAAATCCATCAGGAAGAAGTCTCAATTCTAAACATCTATGCCCCAATACAAAAGCACCAACATTCATAAAAGAAACATTATTAAAACTCAAATCGCAAATAAGGCCTCACGCAGTTATAGTGGAAGACTTCAACACCCCACTCTCACCACTGGACAGGACCACCAGACAGAAACTTAACAAAGAGACAAAGGAACTAACAGAAGTTATGACCCAATTGGGATTAACAGACATTTATGGAACTTTCTATCCAAACACAAAAGAATATACCTTCTTTTCAGCATCACATGGAACCTTCTCAAAAATTGACCACATTCTTGGCAACATAGCAAACCTCAACAGGTACAAAAAATTTGGAATAATCCCTTGTGTCTTATCAGACCACCATACTTTAAAGTTAGAAATCAAAAACAAATCAAAGTGCAAAAAACCTACCAACTCATGGAAATTGAACAACATGCATTTGCAACATTCCTGGGTCAAGGAAGAAATAAAGAAAGAAATTAAGGACTTCCTAGAATTCAATGAAAAGGTTGACACAACATACCCAAACTTATGGGACACTTTGAAAGCAGTACTAAGAGGAAAGTTCATAGCTCTAAGTGCTCACATGAAGAAACTAGAGAATATCCACACCAGAGATTTGACATCACAGCTGAAAGTTCTAGAAAATATGGAAGCAAATTCACCCCGCAGGAGCAGACACCAGGAAATAATCAAACTGAGGGCAGAAATCAATAAAGTCGAAACAAAGAAAACAATTCAAAAAATCAATATAACAAAGAGTTGGTTCTTTGAGAAAATCAACAAGATAGATAAACTGTTATCCAAACTAACCAAAAGGCAGAGAGAGGTCATGCAAATTAACAAAATCAGAAACGAATAGAGGGACATAACAACGGACACTGAGGAAATCCAGAGAATCTTCAGGTCATACCTTGAAAACCTGTATGCCACAAAATTTGAAAATTTAAAGGAAATGGACAATTTTCTGGATAGTTATCACTTACCAAAATTGAATCAAGAACAGACAAGCAACTTAAACAGACCTATAAACTCTAAGGAAATAGAAGCAGTCATCAAAAGTCTCCCAACCAAAAAAAGCCCGGGGACAGATGGATTCACTGTAGAATTCTACTGTAGAAATTCAAAGAAGTGCTAATACCAATACTCCTCAAATTGTTCCACAAAATAGAAGCAGAAGGGACATTGCCAAACTTGTTTTTACGAGATTACAATAACCTTGATACCTAAGCCACACAAAGACACAACTAAGAAAGAGAACTACAGACCAATATCCCTCATGAACATTGATACAAAAATTCTCAATAAAATCCTGGCAAATCGAATACAAGATCATTTCAGACAAATCATCCACCATGATCAAGTAGGCTTCATCCCAGGGATGCAAGGATGGTTCAACATACAAAAATCCATCAATGTAATCTACGATATAAACAGACTGAGAAAAAAAAAAACATATGATCATCTCACTAGATGCCAAAAAACCTTTGACAAAATCCAACACCCCTTCATGATAAAGGTCTTGGAGAAATCAGGGATAACAGGAACATACCTCAACATAACAAAAGCAATATACAGCAAGCCAACAGCCAACATCAAATTAAATGGAGAGAAACTTGATCCAATTCCTCTAAAATCAGGGAAAAGACAAGGCTGTCCACTCTCTCCATACCTCTTCAATATTGTCCTTGAAGTCCTAGCTAGAGCAGTAAGATGACAAAAGGAGATCAAGGGAATACAAATCAGAAAGGAAGAAGTAAAACTCTCACTATTTGCAGACGATATGATAGTTTACATTAGTGACCCGAAAAACTCTATCAGAGAACTCCTACAGCTAATAAACACCTTCAGCAAAGTGGCAGGATACAAGATTAACTCAAAAAAATCCATAGCCCTACTATATACCGATGACACATTGGTGGAGAAAGAAATCAGAGAAACATCACCCTTTACAATTGCCACAAACAACATAAAATACCTTAGGGTAACACTAACCAAAAATGTGAAAGACCTGTACCATAAGAATTTTGAGTCTCTAAAGAAAGAAATTAAAGAAGATACCAGAAAATGGAAAGATCTCCCATGCTCTTGGATAGGTAGGATCAACATAGTAAAAATGGCAATCTTGCCAAAAGCAATCTACAGATTCAATGCAATCCCCATCAAAATCCCAACACAATTCTTCACAGACCTTGAAAGAACAATTCTCAACTTTATATGGAGAAACAAAAGACCCAGGATAGCCAAAACAACCCTGTACAATAAAGGAACTTCTGGAGGCATCACCATCCCTGACTTCAATCTCTATTACAGAGCTATAGTCCTGAAAACAGATTGGTATTGGCACAAAAATAGACAGGTAGACAAATGGAATAGAATCGAAAACCCTGATATTAACCCACACACCTATGAACACCTGATTTTGACAAACAATCCAAATTTATATGATGGAACTAAGAGAACATCTTCAACAAATGGTGCTGGCATAATTGGTTGCAGACATGTAGAAGACTGCAGTTAGACCCAAGCCTATCGCCTTGCACAAAACTTAAGTTAAAATGGATCAAAGAACACAAATCCAGCTACACTGAACCTATTAGAAGACAAAGTGGGAAATACCCTTGAATTAATTTGGTACAGGAGACGGCTTCCTGAACATTACACCAGTAACACAGACACTGAGGTCAACAATTGATAAATGGGATCTCCTGCAACTGAGAAGCTTCTGTAAAGCAAAGGAGGCCTTCAGCAAGACAAAACAGCAGCAGACTAACTGGGAAAAGATATTCACCAACCCCACATCTGACAGAGGGCTGATCTCTAAAATATACAAAGAACTTAAGAAGCTTGTCCCCCCAAACACCAAACAACCCAATTAAAAAGTGGGGTACAGAACTACATAGACAATTCTCAATAGAGGAATCTAAAATGGCCGAAAGACACATAAGAAAGTGTTCAACATCCTTAGCCATCAGGGAAATGCAAATTAAAACAACTCTGAGATACCATCTCACTCCTGTCATAATGGCCAAAATCAAAAATGCCATTTTCAGTTTATGCTGGAGAGGATGTGGAGAAAGGGGAACACTTCTCCATTGCTGGTGGGAGTGCCAATTTGTACAGCCACTTTGGAAATCAGTATGGTGATTCCTCAAAAAAATGGGAATCAATCTACCACAAGATCCAGCAATTCCACTCTTAGGCATATACCCAACGATGTTCATAGCAGCACTATTTGTAATAGCCAGAAACTGGAAGCAGTCTAGATGCCCCTCAACCGAAGAATGGATACAGAAAATGTGGTACATTTACACAATGGAGTACTACTCAGCGGGAAAAAAAACAATGGAATCTTGAAATTTGCAGGCAAATGGATGGAACTAGAAGAAACCATTCTGAGCGAGGTAACACAATCGCAAAAAGAGAAACATGGTATGTACTCACTCATATGCGGATTTTAGACATAGAGTAAAGATTACCAGCCTACAATCCATACTGCCAAAGAAGCTAATAAAGAGAGACATACATGGTCCCCTGGAGAAGGGGAGAGGTTCAAGATCTGCTGAGCATATTGGGAGCACGGGAAGAGGGGAGAAGGATCTAGAAGAATGAGAAGGGGAGAAGAAGAGGGATGCCGAGGACATGAGGGAGCAGAAAGTATGACTCAGGGGAAGGATACACGATAACAAGAATGGAGATATCTCAATAGAGGGAGACATTTTTGGTTTACAGAGAAATCAGGCATTAGGGAAGTGTCTGGAGATCTACAAAGATGACACCAGCTAACTATCTCAGCAATGGAGGAGAGGCTACCTTAAATGCCCTCCCCTGATTATGAGACTGATGACTGACTTATATGCCTTCATCCAGCAGCTGGTGGAAGTAGAAGCAGACACCCATAACTAATCACCGAACTGAACTGGAACCCAGATGAAGAGAAAGACCAATGAAGAGCACAGAGGTCCAGACTAGGCTGGTGAAACTCACAGTAACAGCTGACCTGAACATCCGGGAACTCTTGCTCCCCAGTCTGATAGCTGGAATACCAGCATGAGACTGATTCAGACCCCAGGAACATGGGTTTCCATGAGGAAACCTCAGAAATCTATAGGACCTCCTGTAGAAGCCCAGTATTTATCCCTAGCATAGGCGTGGACTTTGGGAGCCCATTCCATATAGAAGAATACTCCCTGAGACAAGACACATGGGGGTGGGCTAGGCCCTATCCCAAAGGATACGAAAGACTCTAATGACACCCTATGGAAGGCCCCACCATCCAGGGGGAGCAGAAAATATATGTGACAGATAAGGTTTTAGTTGGGGGGGGGTAAGGGAGGATGTGTGGGAGAGAGGAACTGGTATTGTCATGTAAATCAATCCTGTTTCTTATTCAAATAAAAAATTGGGAAAAAAAAAACACCAATGACAGCTTATGTTGGAGAGAACGTGGAGAAAGGGGAACACTCCTCCATTGCTGGTGGGCGTGCAAACTTATACAGCTGCTGTGTGCTACGATAAATCTTTCTGCTGAGCCACCCGAGCCCTGCTGCCACATGGACGCTTTCTGCCAGGCCACCTGAGCTCTGCCCACCGCCACATTAAGGTCCTTCCTTCTTGCCCTTGTTTATATATGAGTTGGACTGCTATATCACTTCCTGCCTAGATCACAAGACTTCCTTTTACTACATTTCCCAGAATCCTCCTTGAATCCTACACCTGCCTCACTTACTTCTTCATTGGCCAACAGTACTGAAGATAAACATACACAGAAGGACCTCCCCCATCAGCTGCAGAAATCAGTATGGCAATTTCTCAGAAAATTAGGGATCAACCTACCTCAAGACCCCGAAATACCACTGTTTGGCATATACCCAAAGGAGGCACATTCATACCACAAGGACATTTGCTCAACAATGTTCATAGCAACATTATTTGTAACAGCCAGATCTTGGAAACAACCAAGATGCCTCTCAACTGAAGAATGGATAAAAAAAAATATGTGGTATATTTACACATTGGAATACTACTAAGCTGTAAGAAACAAAACAATGACATCCTGAAATTGACAGGCAAATGGACAGAACTAGGAAAAAACATCCTAAATGAGGTAACTCCAAACCAGAAAGACAAATGTAGTATGTACTCACTCATAAGTGGATACCAGACATAAAGCAAAAGATACACAGCTTATAATCCACAACCCCAGAGAAGCTAGAACCTTCTTCCAGATGTAGATGGAAGCAGATGCAAAAATCCTCAACTACCAATGGGCCAAGCTCCTGGAGTACACTCAAAGTGAGAGAAGAGCGATAATTTGAGCAAAGCAGTTAAGACCATGATGGGGAAATCCACAGAACCAGCTGGCCTGAGCTAGTGACAGATCACTGACTCAGCTCTGACAAATGGGGAACCTCCATAAGACCAAACTAGACTCCTTTTATATAGGTGACAATGGTGTGACTAGGACAATATATGAGGCCAATGGCAGTGGGTCCAAGATCTAACACTAACGCACAAATTGACTTAGTGGAACCCATTCTATATGGAGAGATACCCTAGACATCAGGGTGTGGGGATGGAGAGGTGCCTTGGTCCTGCCTCAACTAGATGAAGGGACAGACTTCGTAGACTTCCTAGGGTAGGCCTTACCCTCTCCATGGAGCAGATGGGAGAAGGTGGGTTGTAGGGGGAGCAGGAGGAGAGGAGGAAGGGGAAACTGGGATTGGAATGTAAAAATAAATTTAAAAAAAGAAAAATCTTAAACAGTGTTTTTAAAGACAAATTCTCTCTATGTAGTTCAGATTAGCCTTATGCTTATAACAGTTCACCTATTTTATTCTCAGGAGTACTAAGATTACAGATGTGGGCCACCATACCCAGCTGTGGTTTTCCTTATGTTTAACACAGTTTCCATTAAGAATCAGGAATTTTTTTCTCACTAGAGACAATCTTTCCTCTTTTTAATATCTGTGGTAAAAAGCCCAGATAGCGTATCTTTCCCTAACTTTCAAATTGTTCAAGTTCAGGATACCCTCAATCTACAGGTTACACCCTTGGGGAATTTTCCTTTCTCCTTGGCTGGGTACTCACTGATGCCTAATGCAACTTCAGTTCATTTTGTGAGCAGATAAGTATGCCTGCAGGTGCATGTGTGTGTGCCTGTGTAGAGGGACCAGGACAGCCCCTGATATTCCCACCATGACTTTCAAGCCCAGCAATGCACTGAGGTTTATCAAGTCTGGTTTCCTATACAAAGGCCCTTTGGAGTGTACCACCTGTTACACTGCGGTGGAGGTGTGGCTTATCTTTTGATATTGCAAATAAGTTGAGAGGTAAAGTTTGGGTCAGTGACTGGTGGCACAGAGGTCCACACCACTAATAAATGAGAAGATCCCCTGCATGGCTCACTGTGAAGTAGTAGGAACGTTTGTTGGCATCACATAATAAAATTCTGGTCTAAAACTGCCACAGGTGGAGCCTCTGAAATTTGGTAGGTACTCAACTGGGGTTTGTCTCTTTCCATTCAAACTGCTCCTTGATCTGCAATGTTTCCTGCTCCCCTCCTTCCTCAGTGGCAACAACAGTCAACTTGACACAGCTTGAAACTAATGGGGGGGTCTCTGTTGAATAACTTTTTACTGGCTTAGTCTGCAGGCATGTCTTCATCCTAACTAATGGTGGGAGACATCATTCCCTAGGTAGGTGATCCCAGACAACATAAGGAATATAGCTGAGCGAGAGCCTAAGCGATTCCAAGAGCACGCTGGTAAACAGTGTGTCTGTGGTCTCTACTACAGATCCCTGCCCGAGTTCCTGCCTGATCCCTCAGTGATGATCTGTGATCTGGAAATGTAAGACAAATAAACCCTTCCTCCACAAATTGCTTTTGGTTAAAAGTGTTTGGTTATAGAAAGAGAATGAAACCAGAACATCTCCTCTGCAGGTACATTCGTCCCCTTAGGGATCACTTTCATTTGTGGGGAAGGCAGCATCATGTGTTTCTTCCATAATTTCCCTTATGACATGCTACTGCAGATCACCTGAAGTTAGAGAACCGGTTATGAAGCCCATTTTCTCATTGTGTTCCTGCTGTTTCCTCTTACAGATACGATGTGAGGCAGCAGTCCATGGACCCTACTTATCCCAAACCTTAATTTTTATTCTTCCAGATATCTAATTTTGAATAATGGTTATCATATTCTAGGGATGTGTGTATAACTTCTGTTATATACATCAAACTCATAGGATTGATATGTTATTAACACTTTAAGAATGAAGAAAAAGATGGAAGAAACAAGCAGTTCATTTACTGACATAGCTTGGAAGTCTGCAAACTAGGATTTAGACTGAAGACTCTAACCCCCAAAGCCATGTTCTTTTTTCTGACTCCTCTTTGGCTGTTTTGGCAGATAGTCATTTAACTAACAAGGAGAATGCCCCATTTGTTAGGCATATGATGAAATGATGAAATGGCTCCTAAGTGATCCACCTCCAAAGTCCTGGGCCTCCTCTGTATTTTCAAAGCAGGTACACTACCATGAACAGTCCCAGAGCACAGTGTACGTAAGTGAAGCCCAAGAAAACATGTTGAGATGTTTTGTTTTTTGAGACAGGGTTTCTCTGTGTAACATTCCTGGCTGTCCTGGAACTCGTTTTGTAGACCAGGCTGGCCCGAATCCGACTGCCTCTGCATCCCAAAGTCGGGTGCCACCACCACCTGGAGAGACTTCTGTATATGTAAGTGTAGATGGATTTTAATTTGGGCCGATAGTTCACCAAAAAATGACACAGACACTAATTATTAATTATGAAAGCTTGGGCTTAGCTTCTGCTTGTTCCTACTAGTTCTTTCATTTGTTTGTTTATTATGTGTACAGTGTTCTGCCTGCAGGCCAGAAGAGGGCATCAGATCTCATTATGGATGGTTGTGAGCCACCATGTGGTTGCTGGGAATTGAACTAAGGACCTCTGGAAGAGCAGCCAGCGCTCTTAACCTCTGAGCCATCTCTCCAGCCCCCTAACTAGTTCTTATGACTTAAATTAACCCATATTTTAAATCTATGGAGTTTTTTTGTTTTTTTTTTTGTTTGGTTTTTTTTTTGTTTTTGTTTTTGTTTTTTGTTTTTCAAGACAGGGTTTCTCTGTGTAGCTTTGGAGCCTATCCTGGCACTTGCTCTGGAGATCAGGCTGGCCTCGAACTTACAGAGATCCGCCCACCTCTTAAATCTATGTTCTTTTATGAGGCTCAGTTACCTTTACTTTGTACTCCCCAACCTGCCTCCTCTCTGTCTGGCTGGGGACTCCTTCTTTCTTCTTCCCAGAGCTCTTTCTGTCTCCAGAAATCCTGCCTAATGTCTTCCTGCATAGCTTATAGTCATTCAGCTCTCTAAGAACCAATCACAGGGACCTATCTTCACACAGTGCAAAGGAATAGTCTCCAACATGCAAATAAGGCTGAGGGGGAATTTCCACATACACTCTCAATTTATGAGTTTGAACAGCATGTTCCCATCTCTGTATTTGAGCAAAATATGATTTTCAAAAAAAAAATCTGTAACAAACAACAACAAGCAACACCCTCAAGAACCTGTAAAGTGTATGCTAGATTACAAAGCTGTGCAATTCCGTATGCTAGTCTGATACTTAACGTGGATTTTGCTGAAAAGCACCGAGGAGTTCATGAACAGCAAGATTTTAAAGATTTGTAATTTGTATTTGATTTGGAACTCTGACTGATCTTTGAGAGGCAGGAGTCCTGGTGTGCTTATGAATCTTCCATTTGTCCTAACTGGGTCACATCTGGACACCATGAGGGGCAAGACAGTGGGCAGAATAACTGGACTTAGAAAAGGGATAGGAGAGTCTGAAAGTCAGAAACATCATGAGAGGTGCCCCCCAAATTGAGAACTATCAAATACTGAGCCTGGAAACAGAGTGAGGTGTCAGATTTTTCTTTTAAATCCCCCCTCTTTACACATGTGCCATGGGGTCCTCTGGAAGTCAGAGGACAACATTAGGTTGGCCCCGGCCTTTCACCTTGCTTCAGACAGGGTCTCTTACTATGACAATCTAGTGGGACTGCAAGCCCCTGGGGGATTGTCTTATTTTTGCCTCCCATCTCAATGTGTGACTTCCGGGATTACAGGCATACATATTATCACACTTACCTTCACACTTATGAGTTCTGTGGATACACACTTAGGTCCTCACACCCATATGAAAAGCACTTTATCCATTGACCCATCTCACCAGCCCCAGAATTCAATTTCTAAGAATGTGAACATCTGAACAATAAAATGTGTGAGGTAGGTTATAACTGGATTAAAAGAATGCTTTTAACAGAGTGCATGAAGGATTGGGATTAAAAAAAAAATGTAGCAAACCATTTTTGTTTGCTGTGGGTCTGACTGTAAAAAATGGTGCTAATAGATTAGAAAAAAAAATTTTAACACTTTCAGACCTTCAATGTTTTAATCTGTAACATGGGCATACTAATGTTACTTTGTAATGCAGGATACAAGATTGCACATAATCTGTGCAGTGTGTCAGACAATGATCAGATATGATTGGAACATGCTTTCTTTTCCTCTTTCTTTCATTTCTTTCTTTCTTCCATTCTTTCCTTCCTTTATTATTTTTGAGACAGTATCTCATGTACCCCAAGCTGATCTTAAAACAGCTATCTATCTGAGGATAATCTTGAACTTGGGGATTCCTTTGCTTCCAACTACCAAGTGGTGGGATTGCAAGCATGCATCGCTGATCTACTGAAAATCAAATCTGGGCCTTCAGGAACCAGGCAGGCACCCTACCAGATAAACTGTATCTACAACACTTGGGGATACATGGAGCTAGGCAAGTACCCTACCAGCTGAGCAATATCTGAAACACTTTTTTCTCTTTTCTCTCTTTTCTTAAATAGTAATTATGCTCCATATGTATTTTATGAGCATGTTACACACTCTTAGAAAACCTAGAGTCATCTATCACCTAAAACATTGTTGAATGATGAATATTCTGGCATTGGTCCTTTTCTTCCCATAGTGTGGATTTAATGAGGAACAGGCTGGCACATATCCATTCACTGGAATTTCAAGAGTAAGCTTTGCCTCGGGATACAGCCAGGCCTAATTTTGGATGTTCCCACAACTCAAACTTCCATTGTGTCATTCTTTGTTATATAATGTGGTCCATCCAAAGGATGTGTCACCATTAACAAAATCATGACTCAAAAAAAGATGAGATGTCCCCAGAGCAGGGACCAAAAAGAACATAACTTCATGGTCACAGATTTTTCTGTGAACAGTACTGACGACAGGCATTTGAGAAAGAAAATAGAACCATGAAAACTGATGCCCATTATAAGACAATTATGAATAACATTTAAAATCATAATGTTGTCACTCAGGTAAGGGTGTATCCCAGACTTTTGTGTAGGTCAAAGGTGGAAAGCTGTGGAGTTAATACACAATTTCCCATCGAGAGACTGGTGCACATGGACAATGTCCAGGTTGTTTGTAGAAGTCTGATCTCTAGCAACATTTCCAGGAAACCAATCTCTTTATCTAGAATAAAAGCCACCATATAAACTCATGCTCTCAGGAAGGTGGGCTGTTAACTACACAACATTTCATGATTGTAAACAGCAATTGCTTCTATCAGTTGCCTCTAAATGGCCAGGGTTTTACTGATAGCTGACAGGACTGCAGTTGCCTCTAAATGGCCAGGATTTTACTGATAACTGACAGGACTGCACTGTTTGTCTCACCTTCCAATTTAGGAACAATAAATAAAAAAGCACTAAATGTGAAAACCAATCTACTAACAAAGTTTTCCATATGTCCAAGTGCCCTGCCTACAACACTTCCTGCCAATAGCTTCCTGTTAGGAGAGTCTAATCCCCCTTTTTTCTCCATTGAGAGGGTCTAATCCCCTTTTCTCCCTGTTAGGAGGGCCTGATCCCCCTTTTCTCTCTGTCAGGAGGTCTGAAGTCCCCACCCCATCTCTGCTATAAAGTGTTCCTATTTTTCCCTCCATCTTAGTGTTTGTCAGAACTCAAGTGACCACAGCTCGCACATCTGTCTTAATAAGCTGTGATTATATAGCCTTAAGCTTCCACCTTCTGGCAGCTTTGATTATTTTCACACCAGGTCCACAAAGTTAGGACAAAAGTAACCTAACATGGCTTTTTTACTTGAATTTTCAGTAAATTTTAATTTGTTTTATGTGCATCTGTGTGGGCACATGCAAGACACTGTGAGTATATGGAGGTCGGATGACAATTTGTGGGAGTCAGTTCTCTCCTTCCTCCTTGTGGGTCCTAGGGATCAAGCTTGGGTCCTCAAGCTTACTAGCAGATGCTTTTCCTCACTGTTCCCAAGGAGCCCAACTTTACTGTGGATAGCTACTTTCACTCTTCTCAATGTACATGTTTTGCCTATCTCATCTTGCCTTTCTTCTCTCCATATCACTCTTTTTCTCTATCAATATTTTCATTTATATCTGCATTCCTCCATATTGTGTGTATATGTATAATGTACGTGTGCATGCCCATAAATTATACACACACATAAAATACATAATTTTTGAGAAGGTATCTTGCTATGTAGCCTGGATTGGCCTTGAATTCACAATTCTCCTTCCCTAGCCTCCTGCTGGGATAAGTGTGCATAACAATCACTGCCTTAAGTTGTCAGTTTCAGTAGTCCCTAAATGAGTCACCTTTGCGTTCTTCTCATTTTGAGTCTCTTCAATCACCAGCTCCAGATCATTCTCATACAGGTACAGTTGTGATGTCACTTGCCTGATCAAAATAGCAATCAGGAAACCTTTCAGTTTAAAAGGCAACTGGTTAAGGAACCACAGAATCGAAAGTGAGGCTCCCCGTATTTTGGAATGAATTTGCCCAGTAGAAAAAGGAACAATGAAGTTGTATCAGCTAAAAGATTCAGGGGCCTGCTCGTGTCTGTCTTAGGCAAAAGCTCAGCAACCATTGGTTCTAGAAGTAGACAGACAACTTACTCCTTACAGGAGGTGAGACCCACTGCTCGCCATCAATTAGAAAACAGCAAATCTGTGTCTCCACTGAATGAGTATCACTTGTAGAAGGAGAAATATGGTGGCTCTAGATTTTCTTACTGATGATATCTCTCTACATAGGAGTGACCAACAAAACCCAAGATCAAACACAACATGTAGTTGCCAACTAAAGTCAACTGGGACAGAACACATCGGTCAGGCTAGAAGAAGTCTCCTAGAGTCTCTTTTGCTCTGAATTTTTTTGACACAGTCAATTTTCTGATTGGAAGATAGCTTGTCAAGTCGGCTTTGCACCCCAGAGCTAAGCTTGGCCCCCAGTTTTTTTCATAATCATTCCCTCCCCTTCCATACAGATCCACAGATGAAAAAAAAATGTTTTTAAAGCAGCATTCTCTCACTTCACAGTCAGATGGGATACACCACATTTTAAAAAGTACTGCTTTAATCATTAATTTATGTTATTCCATTTTGTACATTTGAAATATTTGTGCTAAGAATGTTGCAAAATGTCCTTCTTCTCCTCTTAGGGTTCATTGCCTGAAACCACATGAAAGCCATTGCTGGTGCCAAGGACATTGAATGACTGTTTACCACTCTTGGGAATGGCCTGAATCATTATGCTTTTTTTTTTTTCCCGAGACAGGGTTTTTCTGTGGCTTTGGCGCCTGTCCTGGAACTCGCTCTTGTAGACCAGGCTGGTCATGAACTCACAGAGATCTGCCTGCCTCTGCCTTCTGGGTGCTGGGATTAAAGGTGTGTGCCACCTCCGCCCCGCTCATTATGCATTTTTAAAGAGAATAATGACATATTTTCATCTTCCATTGCCCTGAAAAAAGTTACAATGTAGCTCAGGATTCAATTTCTCTAGCTTCTCTTTACACTTCTATCATGAAGTGTGATGGCAGAGATTGCTATCAATTCTAAATACCCTGATCCATTCTTCACATTGGGTGCATGTTCTGTATACTCTTCATGTTTTCCCCTGATTTCAAGCAAATTCTAGCCCCCACATACATAGCACAAGACCAAAAGGAAAAGAATGGATCCCATCTCCACCCAATCTATGTCTCTTAAGACATTTCTGAAGCTAAAAGATGGCTTGTCTTTGCATCATAAACATCAACAAATACAACTGATTTATGTGATGCTTGTGAGTTTGTATTTTCACAATTTACAGTTTGAAGAATATTGAAAGCCCCCACCCAATAGGAATGGTATGTCTGCTATGAAATAATTCTTAAAATCCTCTTCTAAAGAGATCCTCAGAGAGGTAATGAGTGAAAGGTACACTTTCTTAACTTGATGATCACTACATAATACTAAGGATGGCACACCCATCAATTCAGTCCAAGTTTTTCTAAATCCTATCTTCTAGATTCTAGTGTTAGATTTAAGGAAAACATTTCTAATTAGAGCAGCAGCAGAAGGCTTCAACACCCTCCAAGAATGTTCAAGAGGAGAGGACAGGGACCAATGCTCAATTAGTACAGCACTGATCTAGCATGCACAAAACCCTGGACTCAATATCCAGAACTACATTTACTGGGTGTGTACATGCCTGCAGTCTCATCACTGGCAGGTGGAGACAATAGGATCAGAAGGTCAAAACTAACCTTTGAGGTACATGAGACACTTCCTCAAAGAGGACTGTTTCAAAAGAGTAAATGACAGCTTCCAGACTCCTCTTACTCCTTTCCAAGAAATCAACTTGTGACCAACAGTTAACCTGAGGCATTTAGTTACTACTTCAGCCATCCGTCCTTTCCTGTGGTCCTAAATTCAATTTATTGGGCTGTAGTGTTCAACGGTCATTGATGAGAAATACTTCCTGTGTTGGGCTGTAGTGTTCCACTGTCATTGATGAGAATCACTTGCTGTGCTGCTTCCTGTGTTTTGTTTGTCAACTTGACACGAGATAGGGCCATCTGAGAAAAGGGAACCTCGACTGAGAAAATACCACCATCAGATTGGCCTATAAGAAACTCTGTGCTGTGGGGGCATTTTCCTGATTAATAATTGATTTGGAAGGCCCAGTCCACTGTGGTCACTGCCACCCTAGGCAGGTTGTTCAGAGTCCGTATAAGAAATGGTTGAGCAAGCAATGAAGAGCAAGCCAGGAAGTTCCTCCATGGCCTCAGCATCAACTCCTGCACCCAGGATCCTGCTTTGAGTTCCTTCCCTGACTTCCCTCAGTGATAGTCTGTGTTCCTGGGCCATGTTAGCCAAATAAACCCTTTTCTCCCCAAGTTGCTTTTTGATTATGATGTTTATTGCATCAATAGAAGGAAACGAGGAAAGCTCTCCACACTATGATTTCTGAAAAGCAACTCTTATATGGGGAAGGTTATCCTGGTCATCCAGATGATTTTCTGTTAGGAAACTGAAGACTCCCATTGGCAGAGAGGACAGGAGTTGTCATAGGTTAGGGGTCAGGGAATTGAGTGGTGGAGAGACAAATCGCTTAACCAAAAGTGAATCCTCTCAGGAGCTCTGTTCACCACAGATACCTTATGTGACCATCTCACACCAGAACTACTTATAATGAACTCCCCAGGAGAGCAGGACTGAGGTGGCCAAGAGCTGCTGTAACAATTTCCTCTCAATGTCTGACTATAATACATATACATGAGGAGAGTATTCAAGGAGAATCTTCTTTAACTGTGTGTTTCTGTGTACCTGAGGCAGAATACTCAGAAAGCACACATGGTCAGTGGTTTCT
This sequence comes from Cricetulus griseus, assembly GCF_003668045.3. Lineage (NCBI taxonomy): Eukaryota > Metazoa > Chordata > Mammalia > Rodentia > Cricetidae > Cricetulus > Cricetulus griseus. The sequence continues at coordinate 121,896,219 of NC_048597.1, forward strand.
TCTGTTACAGACACTGATCTGGGAAAGAAGGCTAGTGCCAGTCTGGACCCAACCACTGGTGGTTCAAAGCCTTTCAGGTGAGTCTTCCTTAGAATCTAAAGACATGATGACTGGGTAATGTTGGTAGAAATTCACATTTACCCTTGTCTTCATCTGAACTTTGATGCACAGGCCCTTTGTCTCTTGTCATGGTTTGAGTTGTTCAGTCATCTTCCAGAGAAGTTTCCATTTTGAAAAGAAATTACTCCTGCCATCTGAAGCTATTTTGCAAGGATTTGTTCTAGAGCTTCAAGCCCCAGTATGGCTCATCTCTGACATAGATCCCTTTGGGGGCCCTACATGGCAAATGGCATCATAGAGGGAGAAGAAATGAGAGGGGAAGATTATGTGACAAAATAGGAAGCCTGATGGCCCAGAGGGCACCAGGTGTATTCCTCAATTGATCCTCACTTTATTTTTTGAGACAGGTTCTCTCTCTGAACCTTCTGCTCACTGACTTGATAGGACTAGACTGGCTCCCCAGAAAATGAGCATGATCAAAGTACACTGGATGAAATTCCCAAAGAACTAATAAAATGACAAGGAAATAAACCCTTCAAATCCTCATGTTTGTGTAACAAGGCAGGTACTTTGACAACTGAGCTACCTTCTCAACCACTCCTCTTGAGACCTTTATAGAGCTAAACCCAACAAAGCCAGCAAGTGCAGACACTCTTTTTCCCCAAGCTGGGGCTGAAATCCCAAGCCTTAAACAAGCTAGGTAATGAGTGTCACTGAGCTAAAACCTCATTTTAGTTCATCTTCCAGTTAGAATATTTTGGTGTTTCTGTAGCCAATGGACATAAAAGTCAACATATATAGCACAATTTTAATTGAAAAATACACATCAAAAGATCTCTATGTAATCATTTCTACTATAATTCAGACTGGATTGTATCAGTTTATTAAGGCTTCTTTGGGTAGTAGGATTCAGAATTTTGAGAACAGATAGCTGAAACTTCCTAAGTTCCTGTGACCAGCATTACATGAAAACAACATACAGGTATAAAAATACAAATTCAGGGTTGGAAAGATGGTTCAATTATTGAGAGCACTGGCTGACTTACAAGAGGACCTGAGTTCAACTTCCAGCACCCACATAGCAGCTCACAACTGTCTGGAACTATAGTTCCAGGGACCTGACACCATTTTCTGACTCCTGTGGGCACCAGGCACTCACATGGTGCACAGACTTGCATACATGCAAGCATCATCTATCATCACAAAAATAAAAATAAATCTTAAAAAATACAAATGTACAATTCATAGTATTAGGCAATTTCCTCCTGTAATGGGACTGCAAATGATTTATTCCCCTCTACATTTACATATTCTAAACTTTTCATCATAAATATTAAAGCTTCTATATGTTTTTCAGAACCAAGGCTTTTCATCTACATAGAATAAACTTCAAATACCTCACCTGGAGAGTTAAGATCTTCCATGATCAACTCAAGCTCACTTTCACACATTTTTATTTTCATATTTCATTATTTCCCTTTACATTTCAATAAAAAGTAACTGCCCTCTGGTTTTCAGAGGGAACCTAACTTTTTCTTTTCTGGTTGGGAATCATACCCAAAGACCCCTGCCACTATCATTTCTTTATTTTTTAACTCCTGAGATTTCCCCATGTCCACATCATTGTATAAACTCATTGCTAGCAGCTTTAACTGTTTTATCTGTTTTTAAACACTTTCTGTTTAGCTCCTATTTCTTACAGAACTATTGTATAAGGTACACCTCTTCTTGACTGTAGCCTTCTTTCCATCATGCTTCCATTCCTTTCTTCCTCTGCTCTTTATTTCCCATTTACAAAATTAATTCAATTGTTAGCTTTAATTAATTTTGTTACTTTCCATTCCCTAAATTTTTTTTCAAATTTTTGTCTGCTAATGTGAGCTCTTAGTCTGGGTATTTGGAAGCACTTCAGGTTTGGATAGTTAATAAGTTAGTGTAGAGCTAAGTGATTTTATCTGCTAACCAGAGCAACGATTCTACACTAGTATCATGACAGGCTAGTCAGGAAGGAGTATGACCAACAGGAAGCGGAACTGAGGGTTTATCAGATAAGATGCTGCTAGAAACAGCTGCAACTTCTGTAGAAAAGCTTAGCTCCAGGCCTGTGCTCACTCAGAGGCCAGATTTATTACGCTAGTGGCCATCAGATCCTTGCATGTATTAAACCATGTGCTAAACGATTGTTCTGTGGGGCCATCATTCCCATTTCTGTGTTGGAAATACACATTTTCCCAGTGTTCGCATGTTCCTGCACATTCAAAATATTAATTCACTTCTTTCTCCTTCCTTTCTTCTTCCCCTTCCCATTCACTGTTCTTTCTTCCCCTTCCCCCTCCCTTCCTGACTTCCTGTTCCCCTTCCCCCTTCACTGTACATTCTTCTCCTTCCTGCTCCCTTCCTGACTTCCCTTCCACCTCCTTCCCCTCCTTCCTAGTTTATTTCATCTGTTCCTTTTCAGTAATGAAATACATTTTTATATTCAAGCAACAGAGTACAACCTGACTGTCTCTTTTATTGTAAGTAAAGTAGCTGGTCCTATGATTTTAGTCTGAATAGTCAGAAGACATACAAATATATGCTTGAACTTTTTCTGTGGAAATAAAGCTTTCAAAAATTCAATTATTGGAAGGTCAGTGGGATAGCTTTTGGATGAAGACGCTGAGCCCATGGCCTGAGTGTCATCCCTAGGATCCACGTGGTGAAAGGAAAGGGTTGACTCCTGAAGTTGTTCTCTGACCTCTGTGCACATGCCATGGTGCAAACCTCCTGAACTACCAATGGGAACACAAGGAAACACACAATAAAGAAATTAACTAAACTTCAGAAAGACTGAAAAGTCAATTGCTAGAGTATTTAGAGGATCTGAGAATTCAGAATTGTCTGCATGAATTATATATTTTGTTTTTCTATGTGCCTTTCATTCATGATTAATACATTAACTTACTGTCTAAGCAATATTTTAGTTGTATGTTACATGTCAAGTGCTATGCTAAGCACTAGGAATACAGAATCAAAAGTCAAGAAACTTAGTGTTAATTGTGGCAGGAAGATACATAAACCATTGCATCACAGTCAATTTGAAAAATGCACCAACAGAAGCAGACATAGGGTGCCACTGTGAAGTGGGGGATGATGGCCGGTACCTGAAAAGATTTCTCAAAGAAGTCTCAAGTTGTTCATAAAGGTAAGAACATTCTGTTACATTGTTGTGGAATAATCTTTTTGTACACTGTGAAGATTTGTCACCCTGATTGGTTTAATCAAAAAGCTGAACAGCCAATAGCTAGTCAGGTTTTGGGGGCAGAGATACTGATGGGAAGAAGAAGGCGGAGTTGCCAGCTGGGCATGGAGGAAGCAGGAAAGCGGCATGGGCAGTACAGAGTAAAACCACAAGGCAGGACATAAACTAGTAGAAATGGGTTAACGTAAGTTATAAGAGCTAGTTAGAAACGAGCCTAACCTATCAACCAAATTTTCATAGTTAATAAGAAGTCTGCATGTGTTTTTTGGGGAGATGGCTGGCAGGACAGAAAAATCCACCTACATTGCATATCACCAGCTTTGTTTGTTTTTGTTTCAAGAACAATATGATCATTTTGCCAGTCACATCTGTACAAGTGAGAATATAAGCACATATATTTCAGACCTCTCTCTAAACTTTAAATATACTAACTTCTATTTTAGAGATTAACTTCAGAGAAAAAAATATGAAGCAAAACCAAAAATCATTCATCTAGGAGGAATTATGGGCACCATGACTCTCCAGCCCTTTGTATCTCACTTTCTTTGCTTGGTTCTGCCCCTTCCTAAATCCCATATCCTCTAAGGGTCTGCCCAACCCCGACCTTTGTCTTCCCATCAGCATAGACAAATATTTCCCTCCTTTTTCAGTCAAGACAAATACACACATTTTGTTCCATCTAAGGAACAGAGAATTATAGAACTCTGGTTTTGAGAGACCTGTAAAGAGAACTTGGAGTAGAGATGCCTTCATGTGGTGTGATGTGTGGCCTTCTGCCAACTGACTGTCAGGTGTCTATTTTGCATCTCAAGCACTGGCAGTCTAGTTCTCAAAAGAGTGACCCGGTCTTTAACCATTTTCTCAACTGGAAAAATGAATCGTGCAAAAAGAACATGTGAAAGAAGCGCAAAGGGAGGGAAGGCACAAAGCCTATACTCACGAAATGCCTCTATGTGCACAATAACCATTAACCCAATTCCCATCACCAGCATAGTGTTCGCCTTAGCAAGCAAATGGCCTACAGACAAGCAAATAAAAAGCAAGCAATATATATGGGGAAGACTAGGGAAGATAGGCAGGAAAGGGGGCCAGGGTAGTAAGTTTAACAAAAAGTCTATAAAAATGTTTAAGGTCTTCACTGCCATCATGTGTCATATACCAACAATGTGAGCAGGGCTCTACTTGAAAGGAAAATGAATGGAGGGGAGGGAATGGAGGAGGAGGAGTAAAAGGGGGAGAGGAGAAGAGGGAAGACAAATGGAGAGGAAAGACTAGAAAGATGGAGAAAGGGACAAATTAAAGAGAAGCATAAGCAAAGAATCTGGTGGGGGTTTTTTGTTTGTTTGTTTTTTGTCTTTGTTTTCAGCTTCAGATCTTGAATCTAAGGACAAAAGAAAAATACTGATAAAAAGAAAAAGTATTTCAGTCCAGTAAATAATTTCAATTCTAAGAGACTTTATGGAAAAGCTGTTAGGGGTCCATTGTCTTTTAGCTAATAGGGCACAAACGCCCAAATGATTAGCTTCTTTCTCATAGATCCTCTTTGTTCTTCCTTTCCCATGTGCTTTCTCTCCTTAAAAATCATCCAGCATGGCTAGCACTCGCCTTTAATTTTAGCACTTGGAAGGCAGAGGTGGATGAGTCTTTGTGAGTTCAAGACCAGCCTAGTCTCCATAGTGAGTTACAAGTCAGGGCTACACAATGAGATATGTCTTAATCAGTCAATCAGTAAATAAAAGAAATCAGAGAGACATCTGAAGCCAGGGTTCTGCTCACCGGACCTGAACTGCGAATCGACCCAGCAAACCTGGACACTGCCAAGGCCCCAGTGGAAGTTCCTCCTCCATCCATGAGAAGAGGTCAGACTTCAGAGTATTGGATCGGTTTGCATCTACCAGAAGGGAATCTTGGTCCCATACCCACCAAGAGAGGAAGAGACTCCTCCTACAGCCACCACAAGAAAGGATGAGAAGACGTCAATGCAAAATCACACTCAACAACAGAAAACCCAATATGACACCACCAGAGACTAGGAACCATGCACCAGCAAGACCTGAGCATCACAATGCAGATGAACCAGAAGAGAATGACCTTAAAATCATCTTCATTAAAATGATAGAGGACCTCAAAGAGGACATGAGAAAATTCTTTAAAGAAATGGAAGAAAAAAACAAACCAAAAAAAACAAGATATCAACAAATCTCTCAAGGAAACAGTTCAAGACCTAAAAACTGAAATAGAGACAATAAAGAAAGCACAATCTGAGGGAATTCTGGAAATAGAAAAACTGGGTAAACAACCAGGAACTACAGACATAAGCATAACCAACAGAATACAAGAGATGGAAGAGAGAATCTCAGGAGTTGAAGACACACTAGCAAAAATAGACTAATCAACCAAAGAAAATCTTAAGTCCAACAAATCCCTAACACAAAATATCCAGGAAATATGGGATACAGTGAAAAGACCAAACCTAAGAATAATAGGTATAGAAGAAGGTGAAAAAATCCAACTCAAAGGCCCAGAAAACATATTCAACAAAATCATAGAAGAAAACTTTCCTAACCTAAAGAAAGACATGCCAATGAAAATACAAGAAGCCTACAGAACACCAAATAGACTGGACCAAAAATAAGGTCTCCTCACCACATAATAATAAAAATACCAAACATTCAGACGAAAGAGAAAATATTAAGAGCAGGAAACGAAAAAGGTCAAGTAACCTATAAAGGCAAACCTATCAGAATTACACCTGACTTTTCCATGGAAACTCTGAAAGCCAGAAGGTCCTGGATAGATATTCTACAAACACTAAGGGAGCATGGATGCCAACCCAGACTACTGTACCCAGCAAAGCTTTCAGTCAATATAGATGGAGAAAACAAGATATTCCATGACAAAACCAGATTCAAACAATACATATCCACCAATCCAGCCATACAGAAATTTCTGGAAGGAAAACTGCAACCCAAGGAAGTTAACTACAACCAGAATACAGGCAATAGATAATCCCACTTTACCAATAGCCAAATGGAAAAGGAATAGAATCCTACACATAATCTTGCCATGATCACCAAATCAAAAGCAAACAAGAATGAACAATCAATGGTGATTAATATCCATCAACATTAATGGTCTTAACTCCCCTATAAAAAGACACAGATTAGCAGAATGGATAAGAAGACAGAATCCTTCCTTCTGCTGCATATAAGAAACACACTTCAAAGACAGATGGTACCTAAGAATTAAAGGTTGGGGAAAGATTTTCCAATCAAATGGACCCAAGAAACAAGCAGAGGTAGCATTCCTAATATCCAACAAACTGGATTTTAAACTAAAATCAATCAAAAGAGATGAAGGAGGTCACTTCCTACCCATCCACAGGAGAAATCCATCAGGATAAAGTCTCAGTTCTGAACATTTATGCCCCAAATAAAAAGGCATCCACGTTTGTAAAAGAAACATTACTAAAACTCAAATCACACATAAAACCGCACACACTTATAGTGGGAGACTTCATCACCCCACTCTCATCACTGGACAGGAACACCAGACAGAAACTTAAAAAAGAAACAAAGGAACTAATAGAAGTTATGGCACAATTGGACTTAACAGATATGTATAGAATATTCCATCCAAATACAAAACAATTCACCTTCTTCTAAGTGCCACATGGAACCTTCTCTGAAATCAACCACATACTCAGCAACATAGCAAACCTCAACAGGTACAAAAAACTTGAAATAACCCCCTGTATTTTATCAGACCACCATGCTTTAAAGTTAGAATTCAACAACAACACGAATTACAGAAAACCTACAAACTCATGGAAATTAAGTAACACCCAATTGCACAATTCATGGGTCCAGGAAGAAATAAAAAAAGAAATTAAAGATTTCCTAGAATTCAATGAGAATGCGGACACAACATATCCAAACCTATGGAATATTTTGAAAGCAGTGCTAAGAGGAAAGTTCATAGTGCTAAATGCCCACATGAAGAAACAGGAGACTGCTTCCTGAACATAACACCAGTAGCACAGACACTGAGATCAACCAATTGATAAATGGGACTTCCTGAAACTGAGAAGCTTCTATAAGGCAAAGGACAAAGTCAGCAAGACAAAACATAGCCCACAGACTGGGAAAATATATTAACCAACCCCACATCTGACAGAGGGCTGATCTCCAAAATATACAAAGAACTCAAGAAGCTAGTCTCCAAATCACCAAAAAAAAAAAAAAAAAATGCAATTAAAAGTGTGGTACAGAACTATATAGACAATTCTCAATAGAGGAATCTAAAATGGCCGAAAGACACATAAGAAAGTGTTCAACATCCTTAGCCATCAGGGAAATGCAAATTAAAATAACTCTGTGATACCATCTTACTCCTGTCAGAATGGCCAAAATCAAAAACGCCAATTTCAGTTTATGCTGGAGAGGATGTGGAGAAAGGGGAACACTTCTCCACTGCTGGTGGGAGTGCCAGTTTGTACAACCACTTTGGAAATCAGTATGGTGACTCCTCAAGAAAATGGGAATCAGTCTACCACAAGATCCAGCAATTCCACTATTAGGCATATACCCAAAAGAAGCACATTCATACAACAAGGACATCTGTTCAACGATGTTCATAGCAGCACTATTTGTAATAGCCAGAAACTGGAAGCAACCTAGATGCCCCTCAACTGAAGAATGGATACAGAAAATGTGGTACATTTACACAATGGAGTACTACTCAGCGGAAAAAAAAAACAATGGAATCTTGAAATTTGCAGGAAAATGGATGGAACTAGAAGAAACAATCTGAGCGAGGTAACCCAATCACAAATAGAGAAACATGGTATGTACTCACTCATATGCTGATTTTAGACATAGAGTAAAGGATTACCAGCCTACAATCTACACTGCCAGAGAAGCTAGTAAATAAGGAGTACCCTGAAAGAGACAAACATAGTCCCCTGGAGAAGGGGAAAGGGTCAAGATCCTCTGAGCAAATTGAGAGCAGGGGAAGAAGGGGAAGGGAGCTAGGAGAATGAGAAGGGAAGAAAAGGAGGGATGCAGAGGACATGAGGGAGCAGAAAGTTTGAGTCAGGTGAAGAATAGAGGATAAAAAGAATGGAGATACTATAATAGAAGGAGACATTTTAGGTTTGCAGAGAAATCAGGCACTAGGGAAATGTCTGGAGATCTACAAAGATGACACCAGCTCACAATCTAAGCAACAGAGGAGAGGCTACTCTTTAATGCCCTTTAATGCCCCCCCATAACAAGATTGATGACTGACTTATATGGCACCTGATAGCCCTCTTTCAGCAGTTGGTGGATGTAGAAGCAGACACCCACAACTTACCACTGAACTGAACTGGAATCCAGATGCAGAGGATGAGTGAAGAGCAAAGGGGTCCAGATCAGGCTGGTGAAACCCACAGAGACAACTGACCTGAACATCGGAGAACTCTTGCTCCCCAGACTGATAGCTGGGATACCAGCATGGGACTGACCCAGGAACATGGATTTCATTGAGGAAACCTCGGAAATCTACAGTACTTATCCTTAGCATAGGCGTGGACTTTGGGAGCCCATTCCACACAGAGGCATACTCCCTGAACCAAGACATGTGGGGATGGGCCCAGGCTCTATCCCAAAGGCTATGATAGATTCTGATGACACCCTATGGAAGACCTCACCATCTGGGGAGCAGAAAGGATATGTGTTTTAGTTGGAGGGTAGGGGAGGGTGGGAGGGAGAAGGGAAGTAGGATTGTCATATAAAACAATCTTGTTTCTAATTCAAATTTTAAAAATCTGAAGGAAAAAAATAAAAGAAATCAGTGGTGGGTTTTTTCCTTTAGGTTTCCTTCTGGATATTCCATCCTGTGTGTGGAATATAGTATATGGGCTGTGGTGACATATAGTATTAAGTGTAGCTATCTATATAGGTATTTATTTTCCTTACCCACATCTCACTGTATTTAGCTTTGGCTTCTAGAAGTTCTGCACAACTTGGGCCTTTTACCAAGTTAGTCCACTTCTATCCGAGTCACAAACATTACTGTGTCTGAACTATAATTAAGTTTTCCAAATTAAAAAAAAAAAATCCCAGTTTTCTCTCCTGCCAGGCAGGAAGCATTTCCTGGCGATTAATCACTGTTTTGCCTTGCAAAATTCAGAAGGTTCAGAGAACTTGGTAAAGAAAGTTGTAACACCCTACTTTGATTTTCGGCTTTTGGAAGCAGTCCCATTTGGGTGGAAGCAATGATGAGTCAGTTTGTGGGTCATCCCTAAAAGCACTGTTACTCTATAAAACTTGGGTTCAGGAGGGTGTTTGTAGAAGGAGGTGGGCAGAGAACACGGCAAAGGCAGCATAGAGCTGAGGAAAGCCAGCGGAAATGAAGAGTCTCTTGGTCCTGGTCCCGCTATGGCTGTGTGGAGCAGTTTGCTCAGCCTACCCTCTGTATGGTGGTAGTGCAAGGGAGGAGGACACCGGTATGGAGCTTCTTCAGGTAAGTTGGCCTCCATGCTCTTCGGCAGGGCACAGCTTTACATTATATAGATCGGTTCTGACTGCTTGTGAATGAGTGATTCCACAGTGGAGGAGGCTTAGAAGCTGTTGGGTCTCAATATCACATGATTCTTCCTTTTGTATGAGAGGAAACAAAGGCCATAAATACTTTCAATATCACACAGCATGGCGGAAGCAGCAGCACTAACGCTGGAGGTAAAGGTGTGATAAGGAAAAAGAGCATGAACTGTGCCTTGCTTCGGACCTTCCTTTACAGTTTGAGTCCATTACATTTTAGAAAAAATATTAATAGTGTTAATAAATGAGAGCCTTGCCTAATTTTTCCCTAGCAAGCCACATCCTGTGAAAACTATAAAATTGGGGAAATTAAATAAAATTACCCTGACAAATATTCTCATAAATGTTTATTTATTCCTGTTAGTTTTCTTTGCACTAAATACTTATGAATTCATCCCCTCACTTTCAGTGCTTTAGTGGCAAACAGAGATGTTGCGTTTCAAAAATAAAGCAAAGAAGGAGGAGCTATCACTGACAAATTAAATGAAATAGTATGCTTATGATTTCAGTGAATGAGAAAAATCGGTTAAAGAGACTAAGAAAAGTAAAGCCCTTGCCTGGCTTTGAGTCCAGTCCTGTAATCTCAGGGTTCAGGAGCCAGATGCAGAAGAGCATGAATTCAAAGGAGTTTCTTGGTTAGATAGTGAGATACTGGAATGAATGAATGAATGAATAAATGAAATGAAGGTATATGAATACACACATTTACTAAAAATAGCAATAGCTAAAAGAGATCAGAATTGTGACGTAAGGGTGACATTGATCCCTTTAGAAATACTTAGAAAACTACTACGGCCTTGCAAAAGATGTGAAGCAGTTCACTGAGAAAAAGAACAATAGTCCTGTTGTCAAAAAAATCCAAGAAATGCAGAAGTTCCTCGGGCTGGAGATGACAGGGAGGCTGGACTCCAGCACTATGGATGTGATGCTCAAGCCCAGGTGTGGCGTCCCCGATGTCGGTGATTTCAGCACCTTTCCAGGTTCACCAAAGTGGAGGGAAACCCACCTCACCTATAGGTAGGTAACGGGTCCGAAGTTTTCACACGTGTTAACACTGTGTCAGAGTCATCGAGCAGCACACACTGCCTTCTTCCTCTTCTCTCATGCAGGATTGTGAATTATACACCAGATTTACCGAAAGAGAGTGTGGACTCTGCCATTGAGAAAGCACTGAAAGTCTGGGAAGAGGTGACCCCACTCACGTTCTCCAAGCGCTCTGAAGGAGAGGCTGACATAATGATCTCCTTTGCAGCTGGAGGTAAAAATGCAAGAACTGCCTGAAGCACACATTGCCCAGTGGTGTTTTACTGAGTCCTAATTAGCAATTGGTGCAGGTGTGTGTGTGTGTGTGTGTGTGTGTGTGTGTGTACATATATATATATATATATTATATATATATATATATATATATATATATATTCTCCCTTCAGAACATGGAGACTTCATCCCTTTTGATGGGCCTGGAGCAGTCTTGGCTCATGCGTATGCACCTGGGCTGGGGATTAATGGAGACGCTCACTTTGATGATGATGAACAGTGGACTGAGGACACGACAGGTTAGTGCTCTACCTCACAGCATGACTTAGTTTAGTTTCTTTTCATATTTGGGCAAATTTTCATAATCAGCTGTACTAATGCTAGAATGTGTTCTGGATTCCAGTGGAATACATTTTTTGTTTTAATCATTGCTTAGTGTATTTCCAGATAACTAAAATGCATTTATTTTTCTAATAAGCACAATATAAAATCTGTCACTAAATGTTTGACCTGTCCAACTCAGATGTGATGGTTTTTGTCTTATCCTATATTTTGTTGTTATCCCTTAGAACCCTGTTCTTTTCCAATGAGAGACAGAAAGGGAGGGGATCTGGATGTGATAGGGAGGTGGAGAGGAACTGGGAGGAGCAGAGGAAGTAGAAAATCTAATCAGAACATATTGTATGAGAAAAGAATCTATTCTCGATAAAGGGAAAACACTACATTTTTAACAGTTGTGGATCTTGTGTGATCTACAGGCTACTATTACTAAAGACTGCCTAATGGTATCAAATTGTAGATATTCAGGCAGTACAATAGAGCACTACTTGACTCTTGTTTTTCCCCTTTTACTTTTCAAACTAGAAGCCAAAATGAAACTTCAGAAATCTGAGATTTTTGTTTATTTTGGTTGGTTGGTTTTATTAAGCTCACCTTTTTGTGATTTCTGGTTAAGATGAATTTTGATCAGTTTCCGAAAGAGAACTATCCCTGAAGTACAATGAACTGTCTAGGCAGAAGATTTTTTAGTTCTTATCTTCAGGGATTGACTAAGTTTTCAAAACTTGGCTGAAATAAATTGTATTGCTTTTGAGACTGAACTGGATTCACAATGAAAACATAAACTGATACCTGTTGAAAATACAAATCTAGCTTTTACACTGAATAAAATTCATGTTTTGTAGAATTAGCATTTCCCCCAGAGGACCCTTATTCAAAATTAGGACACACTCTGGCCCACAACATCCATAGGGAATATTTAGGAAAGTTCTGCCAGTCCTAATCACCTCACACATCCTGATCTCAGCACTGAAGGCATTCTTTCACACAACTCTAATGAGAATGTGAATACAGTTAGAGTCTAAGACCTCATTTATGATAAACACTTATGCATGTTATGTTTAAAACCAATTTTACAAACCCTATGACATCTGTATCCTTAGCCATTTTTGGCACTTGGTATGTAAAAGGATGATGAAGCTATAAAATGATGTAGGTAAAATCCGATAGAAAGAGTAGGGTTCATGCTGGGCGGTAGTGTCACACACCTTTAATCCCAGCACTTGGGAGGCAGAGGCAGGCGGATCTCTGTGAGTTCGAGACCAGCCTGGTCTACAAGAGCTAGTTCCAGGACAGTCTCCAAAGCCACAGAGAAACCCTGTCTGGAAAAAAAAACCAAAAAAGAAAGAAAGAAAGAAAGAAAGAAAGAAAGAAAGAAAGAAAAGAAAGAAAGAGTAGGGTTCCGGTTATTTAAGGGTTTTAGAATTAAGATGAATACTACCCTGAGATTAGTTAGCTGATATTGAAATTGTCAAATGCTAATCACATGCTGGAGTACTTTTAGCTTTTCCTGGACAAAGGAAAAGAGAGAGCTCTGATATGCTAAACAATAAATAACAGGCTCCATTTCTAACAACAATGAGTGAGACCTGCTGTTCAGACAGTTTGAGGTCAAAGAGAGGGACCACTGGATGAGTTTGGAGACTTTAGATTGATTTCAAGCACGAGTTTTAAAATATACTGTTTTCCTGCCAAGTGTGGGGTCAGTCTATTATTCAACGAGACAGCAAACAAGGTGAGTACAAGTCTGTGTGTTTTCAGGAAGTAAATGAATGCTGTGTCAACTGGCCCATATGATGTAGATGTAGTTAAGGATAAGCAACTATTATTTATGATTTCTTCCATAGGTACCAACTTATTCCTGGTTGCTGCTCATGAACTTGGCCACTCACTGGGCCTCTTTCACTCAGCCAAGCCTGAAGCATTGATGTACCCAGTCTACAAGTCCTCCGGAGACCTGGCCCGCTTCCGTCTCTCTCAAGATGATGTGGATGGCATTCAGTCCCTCTACGGTGAGTGACGGGACAAAGGAGTACTTGAGGCTGTTGTGATGTTACATAAGTATTTGTGATTAGATTCAGAGTCCTTGGGGGTGTTTGGGGAGCACAGAATTGACATGCAGGCCACATTTCTCTTAACGTTGCCTCCTTTAACCTGTTCCCTTTAGGACCTCCCCCAGCATCCCCTGATGTCCCCGTGGTACCCACCAAACCTAACTCTCTGGAACCTGAATCATCGCTGATGTGCAGTCCTGCTTTGTCCTTTGATGCAGTCAGCACCCTTCGGGGAGAATTCTTGTTTTTTAAAGACAGGTCAGACCCAAGAACCCTAAATTGCTATCTATTTTTATGAAAATTGCTTAGAAAGGGCAATAACCAGGAAAACAATCAATATAAGCATTTTAAAGACAAACTCTCAAGCCTGGACTCTCTCAGATCTGACACTGACCTTTCCACATGTTTCTAAAACTGTCAAGTTCATTTTTGAAGCTGGATAGTTTGATTCTTGTCACTGAGGTTTTGTCCCCAGATGTTCTAGTCATAGGCTGTTGTTTAGAGGGTAGAAATGATCCTCAGAGCACAGTTTATCTGTTTAGAGGGTAGAAATGATCCTCAGAGGCAGAGTTTTATCTTTACTTTCTTTCAAAATGACACTAGGAGAAGCATCATATTTTATCGGTTCATGTACTGCTCAGTAAGTATGCCTGGGAGAAAACATTCATCTGCATGAAAGGGAGCTGAAAGTTTTCTTCCCCAGATTTCTCCACACTTAAGCAATCTGGATATTTTGAGAGGCCCAGACTGGCTGGAAGCTGTTATGCTCTTGCCTCTTCCCAAGTGCTAGGATTAGGGGCTGTGCCACCATACCCTAGTTCAAGATCTCTTGTGTATCCTGGATGTTTCTGTACAAGGATATATTTATACATCACACCCATGCACAGGCACACACACCTCTCACTCACTGTCTATCTTTTTGGGTAGTGTGAGTGGTACTTTAATTACCAATTACACACTGTTTCACATTTATTACATGTACTTAAAGCTTATGCTGAACTAATTAATTGACATGGTGGAGAACTTTGGTTTCACAGATATTGCTCTGGGAATCTATGACAGGAGGTCTGTTGCAGTCTGAGAGAGAGAGAGAGAGAGAGAGAGAGAGAGAGAGAGAGAGAGAGAGCACTAGTGGATGAGAGAACATGGGGTGAATTAGCACTGACACCCAGGATAATACACTAAAGATAAAAGGCTGTTTTTCAAATGCTATTTTTCTTTTACATCTATTTTTTAGGCATTTTTGGCGAAAATCTTTGAGGACCCCTGAGGCTGGCTTTTATTTGATTTCTTCATTTTGGCCCTCCCTCCCTTCCAGCATGGATGCCGCATATGAGGTTACTAACAGAGACACTGTTTTCATATTTAAAGGTGATTCTTCCACAACATTGCTTTAACTTAGTGAAACAGCCTTCTGATGGGAAAACTGAACAGGGCTTTACTATGTCAAATTCTGTTCAATTAAAAAATAGCCAAAGATAATAAAGAAACACATAAAACCAACATTTTATTTATAGTTAAAAAGTGAACTCAGGGAGATACATTGACTGGGTTGAAAATCACCTCATTTGTTCCTAGCTCATTGTTCCCAGCTGTGCATTTTTGTTGACTGACCATCCTAGAGCTAAGGCCTAAATCTATTCACCACAAAAAGACAAGGTGCTAAGATTGTATTTCCACAACATCCTTACTGGACTTTTAACATGACTGCTGTTTCTGTTGCTGTTTTGTTTCTGTACAGGGGATCAGTTCTGGGCTGTCCGAGGGCACGAGGAGCAAGCAGGCTACCCTAAAAGCATCCACACTTTGGGTCTCCCTGCAACTGTTGGGAAGATTGATGCCGCCGTTTCTGACAAGGAGAAGAAGAAGACGTACTTCTTTGTAGAGGACAAATACTGGAGGTGAGATGCTGTGAGGATGGTTTTGTGAAGAGACTGACTTGAGAGTTGCTTTCTCTCTCTGAGGAAACACTTCCCTTATCCTCACTCTCCTTTCTGAACGAGGACAGGGATTTTGACAACTGTGGGGAGGGCTTGGAAACACAGGCATTTCTTAAGTGTTCCTGTTTAGAGTGTGCCTCCCCACTCCCCAGCCCCGCCCCCACCCCCGCCACACACACACCTCATGTAGAGCCCCTCTTCTCTACCTGCTAAATCCTACATATGCTTCAAGCTCAGACTTAATTCCCTCCACCTTCATGAAGTCTTTCTTTCTGAACTTCAAGTCCAACTGGCCTTTATGTCCTTATTAGGAGCCCACACCTCAGTTTATTGCTCATTTCCCAGTGCCCCAGAGCCTTCATTGACTCCGGTGTGTGCATTGATCTTGTCTTCATCTCAAGGACTTCAGCTGAGCTCATATACGGATAACCTCTGCCTGGCTAGAAATGAGACACAATAGCCAACCAGTTTCATGGTTTGCACTAATGACTCCTTGCAGGCTATCAGTCCAGGTATTGAGACATCAAGATAGACCATCCAGCGTGCAGCCCATTGGTCAAAACCATACTTATTTACTTTGATTCCCATTCAGTCCATTTCTTAGGGGCTTCCATAGAAAACTTCAAGGTACAGGATAGGGAAAAGACAGACAGCCTACTTATGGTGGTGAACTGGAAAGTGTATTTTTCATTTTTAATATTCAACTCTTAAAATTTGTTTTATTATTTTATTATACAAGCAGTGTGTGTGTGTGTGTGTGCGCGCGCGCGCGCGCGCGCGCGCGTGCGCTCATGTGTGCACCACATTACCACATTCAGCCAGTGCTCTTGGAGGTAGAAATATGCATAAAATTCCTCTAGAACTGGAGTTACAGATGGTTGTGAGTCACCATACGAATGCTGGGGACCTAACATGGGGCCTTTGTAAAAGTAGACAGTACTCTTAACAGCTGAACCATCACTCCAGCACCAAATGTCCCATTTCTATGTATGAGGGTTTATCTGTGTGAGAATGTGTACACAGGCATGCAGGTGCCACAGCAGCCAGAAGAGGGGATCCACAGATCCCCTGGTGCTGTAGTTACAGGCAGTTGGAAGTCACCTGACTGTGGATGGTGAGATGAACTCCAGTCAAGGGAGAGAACAGCAAAAGTGCTGGTAACACTGAGGCATCTCTCTAGCCATGGTAATTGTATTTCTGACCAGTATCTCAATCCACACATACACTTGTTTGTACACTTACAGGCATATGTGTGTATACATGGTTGCATATTCACATGCTCATGCCCTTGTGGTTGAAAGGAGATGAAGGTTCTCTTGTCCAGGCTTCAGAAGAACAGTAGCAAAACATATTGCTGTAGTAGGAGATTGTTGCATTCCCAGTGCAGCTATGGTTTTAAGAGCTAAGTTTTACCTTATTAAAAACACATGGTGCTAAATAAGCTTGACATTTATGTGCAGAACTTGGGAAGGTCACTAGAGTTCCACAAGCTTACAAGTTTGGGAAGCATGCCCTCCATGCACTGCTGAGCTGTACTTCTTTCATTTTGTGCAGATTTGACGAGAAGAAACAATCCATGGAGCCCGGATATCCCAGGAAGATAGCTGCAGACTTCCCAGGCGTGGACTCGAAGGTGGATGCTGTCTTTGAGGCATTTGGTAAGGGGACACTTACTCTGTTGGCAATGGGTCTTGGAATGCTCTGTAGTGTGAGAAGACAAAAGAGGATTACATAATTTTTAATAACAAAGTTTTGAAAATCAGTACTTTCTGCTCTCCCAAGATTTTCAACTCTTTTGCTTTTGTGGGCAATTACAGTTCTCCTTCAGGTGAACGGTTTTGACTCTTGAAGCTGATTAACACTAACTCTTCTAACCTATGCACAAATAGAAGACCAAAGTGCTGGCAAGTCACTCCTCACATTGTGAGCTCTTGCCTTACTTGATCCATGTTATTACAAGGCTGCCCTCAGTGGTGGCACCCGATTTACGGCCAATTGGCCTTCTCCACCCCATCTGTTTCCACTACTCAGCGTCAGACTTTCTCTGTCTTTCCTGACTCGGTAAATGACAGACAACACTGGTTCCTTGTAAATACTCATCTGCCCATGCATCGAAGCTTAAAAGAAAATTTTTTCCTATGCAAGAGTAAGCTGGTGATCTTACCGACACCAAGTGCCACATCTGTAGAGAAAGAGAGGGTATGGTGATTAAAAATCAGTTACCCTAGGGCCAGAAATAGCCCTTGGGCTAGAAGATGATGAAGGGGAGAAGGAGGGCTGGGAAGAAAGAAAATAAATCATGGTTTCAAACAAGCAGGGATTTTTTTTTTCTAATTGGAAACACAGACTCGGTGTTGTCTCCTTCTGTCCCTGGAAAATACGCTGAGGCAAATATTTGCATCTGCCTAAACTTCAACTGGTTTACCAGAAAGATGGAATTAGATAGATTTACTTCACAAAGCTCTTTCCCAACCAAAGTTTTAAAACTAGTAGTTTTGTTAAATGCTTAACATTGTTCCTGGCACAGACTAAAGACTACAGAGACACTTTGTGGTGTTTTATTGTTGTTTTCTCAGAGGATCAAGGATTTGAACATTCTAAGCAAGGGTTTGAACATACAACTTTGGACACTCTAGGCAAGTGCCCTACCACTGAGTCACATCCCTGATTCTCTCTGTTTTCCACTTACCTCTTACTGAATTTTTCATCTCCCCAATTTTTTACTTAGAAGAAAGTAGCTCACATTTTCTCTTGTCTTTACATGCAGGATTTTTCTATTTCTTCAGTGGATCTTCACAGTTGGAGTTTGACCCAAATGCAAAGAAAGTGACACATGTATTGAAGAGTAACAGTTGGTTTAATTGTTAGAAGAGATTTGAGGAAGGCTTGGCATATTTTAACTGAAGATCGACAGTTCTTCGTCTTTGTGAACTGAGGTGGTTCATTTCCCCCAGTATGTGCTATGGCAGAAACAGATGGAAGCCATGGATTTCACCAGCAAGCCCAAGTTATCACAGGGCATTGTGAAGCACTGCTTAGCTTGTCCATTGTCACATGGAGAAAATGAGGTGACTCCTGGGCAATAAACAAGTAACTGTATCTATGTAAATGGTTTGCCTTTATTTAATAAAGATGATGTATCATTTCTTTAATCATGGACTTTTGTGTGCTGATTTCCAGAACAAGTACTCAGCTTCTTGGGCACTGGGGACTGAGCAATGCACAGCTTGAGATGCTGGGCCACTGGAGGTAGATGTTTGCGGTCTCCACCCCTGAGCTTATCCATAAAGAAAAAGTACCACTCGCTCACCTAACACACCCCTACAAACCCGAACTAGACTTCATATATCTTTGTCATACCTAATGGAAAGAGCTAGGGGTGAGTCTCATTATAGGGCTGGCTTTTAATAACTGCAATGAATCCTACACTCATAGTAAATAATCTAGTTTGAATAGCTCATTTTACAGGTGAGGGAATCAAACCTATCCCTTTAACTTACATATTCCCTCAGTACTGTCATCCCCTGCCTCAGCCATCAACTTCCCTCAAGTCTACCATGTACACACATGAAAATATAATCTTTTGCTCATTTTGTATCTGTGTGTGCCTTGAGGTGAATGTCCATTTGTAAAAGACAATTCAAAAACAGGTTTCTCATCCCTTAGTAATACTTGAAGCTCAACACCTAAGTATTCAGTGGGCTGCCACTCACCTTTAGACTATCCATCCATAGAAAATAATTTATTAATCATGTTCCCTGTGTGGCAGGCATTATGCTAGATTGGAGACACAGAAACCAGGAAATATGCACACAATTCCTGACTTCACTGGGGTTATTATAATTATCATTAAAATCCAACAAGATATGCAAGTCATCACAAATATGAAGAAACACTTAAAATGTGAAGGAGTTATAAAAGAAAGCACACTTTTGTGTATACTTCTAGGAGGCTCTTCTCAGAACGGTGCACTTTCAGGGAGATATTTGAGAATATTTGAGGCTGGTGGAACCCCAAAACAGAACCAGACTGTGGTGGGAGGGTTGGTAAATGAGAAGAAGCCCTTGATCATAAACAGAAGACAATTCGTAGCAACCCTCTATAGAGACAGTCAGCATCAAGGAAGACTTTAGAACTTGGTGTGACCTGGCTTCTGGCCCCTTAGCCTTCACTCCCTATCTCAATTCTGTTCTGTAGATTTTACCTTCAGGCTGGCCCTAAAGACTCCAGAATGGCTTAGTGCCTATTACCTTGGGAATGTTTGGTCCTGGAAAGTTCAGAGTTCTGTGTTTACAGGAAGTGAGGCGTGTCTGAGCCCCAGGGTAGAAGGAGGGAAAGCGGAAGCTAGGGGTCTAGCGAGGAATTAGGGATAAACCAACAGAAGAGGTGGTGATGAGAAATATATATATATATATATATAATATATATATATATATATATATATATATGAGAGAGAAGGGGTGAATATAGCATTGAGGCTTTTTAAATAGTGTTGATTAGTCATGATACTTGGTGTGTAGCCCCCTGTCCTGAACATTGTGTTTTTTCTGTTTCACAGTGCTTGAAAAGTATATGAGGATTGACTTAAGAAATTCAATTTTTGATTAGTTAGATTAATGGGAGCTGTCTAAGTGTTTAGAAATACTAGTGGCTTTTAAGTCCATCCACATAAAAGATATGCACTATTTGAAAACTCATCCACATTAAAAATCATTATAATATGAATACCGATTAAATTTCACTTTTAATATAACTCAGGTAGGCCGAGCTCCAGCCGAAGAAGGGGGGTAAGTAAGGAGGTGCTCTTACCATGGCTTGTATAAAGCAAACTGCCCGCAAATCCCGTGGTAAAGCACCCTGGAAACAACTGGCTACAAAAGCTGCTCGCAAGAGTGCGCCCCCTACTGGAGGGGTGAAAAAACCTCCTCGTTACAGGCCTGGTACTGTGGCACTCGGTGAAATCAGATGCTATCAGAAATCCACTGAACTTCTGATTCGCAAGCTCCCCTTCCAGTGTCTGGTTCAAGAAATTGCTCAGGACTTCAAAACAGATCTGCGCTTCCAGAGTGCAGCTATTGGTGCTTTGCAGGAGGCAAGTGAGGCCTATCTGGTTGGCCTTTTTGAAGATACCAACTTGTGTGCTATCCACGCCAAACGTGTAACAATTATGCCAAAAGATATTCAGCTAGCACGTCGCATACGCGGAGAACGTGCTTAAGAGTCCACTATGAGGGGAAACATTTCATTCTCAAAAATTTTTTTCCTCTTCCTGTTATCAGTAGTTCTGAATGTTAGATATTTTTTCCATGGGGTCAAAAGGTACCTAAGTATATGATTGCGAGTGAAAAAATAGGGGACAGAAATCAGGTATTGGCAGTTTTTCCATTTTCATTTGTGAATTTTTAATATAAATGCAAGATGTAAAGCATTAATGCAAACAAAATGTTTCAGTGAACACATTTCAATAGTTCAACTTTATAACAATTATAAAATAAACCTGTTAAAACTTTCTGGACAATGCCAGCATTTGGATTTTTTACAAATAAGTAAATTTCTTATTGACAGAAACTAAATAGTGTTTGTAGCATTTTTATCATACAGTAGATTCCATCCATTCACTATACTTTTCTGAGTTGTCCTACATGCAAGTACATGTTTTAATGTTGTCTGTCTTCTGTGCTGTTCCTGTAAGTTTGCTATTAAAATACATTAAACTATAAAAAAATATAACTCAGATAGTTATTTTAATGCAATTCAAGTAATTAGGAATACTTTATATTTAACCATATTAATCAGTTAAATATAAAAATCAGTGCAAGAGATGCTACTTATGTTTATTTAAGTATGCTATGTAAGAAGCACAATGACACGGCTAGAAATGAACATAGACCTTTTTATTTTTGAGACATGGTCTCACAAAGTAGCACTTGCTGGCCTGCAATTCATTGTGTGGACCTGGCTGATCATGTACTTAGGATAATCTTCTTGCTTCTGCCTTCCAAAGAAGTGCTGAGATGACAAATGTGCACCGTCATACCTGGCCGAACTTAATGTCTTGAGAACACTTCAGCATTGACTTTCAGGAAATGATGATAATGAAAAACTATCAAGAAGTATGCAAAAATAAAGCCCCCAGTAGACATGAGAAAATTAATTCAAGCAAAACTTTGGCAAACACGACTGTTTCTGTTTTAACAGAGAAAGGATATATGTGTGTGTGTGTGTGTGTGTGTGTGAGAGAGAGAGAGAGAGAGAGCACGCACGCGTGCGCACACAGACACACACACACACACACACACACACACACACACACACACACTTGTCCTATAACTCTCATCCATGAGACAGGCATTGCTATAGCGGTCTTACGGTACAGACAGCCATTCTTCAGACAGGCTGCACAGCTTCCTCAGGGTGTGAAGATGTAAGTAGAGACTTGTCTGATGCTGGCTTGCCCCACCCACTCTGGTGCCTGCCTACTTTAGCTGACAGGGACTGATCTGGAGAAGTGATTAATAACGAAGCTGGTAGAATAAGGAGAGACTGATAGAGGTAAGCCAGAGCCGGAGAAAGACAGAAGAAGTGGTTGGTCCTCCAAAGCAAGTTGAGTTAAGAGGTAGGTCGAGAGACCCTGGAGGTGTTCAAACCATGAGACTGTGGGTTACACCTCAGACACAAACCATAAGAAATAAAGAGGTTTGTGTGACTAAGACTACCGAAAGCTGTGAACTCAGACTCTGTATCCTAAGCGGCCATCAGAGCGGATCATTTTCACACCAGAATGTCACTCCTGGCTCTGTAGCCTGTTTCTGTATATACAACTAGGACATATGGGACTTCAGCCAGTGGAAATATGGAGAATTTGAAATATGTCTGGTGTTTGGGTTAATATTCTAGAAATCAGTCTCTTAATAGCTCAAGAAAACACTACAAGACAAGAAAAATGTACAGACAACAAAATGGATTTACTGCTGGGAGTCCCTCTGTTGACTAGGTTCTGTTGACTAGGACCTCATTTCGGGGAATATCTTAAAGGCTAGAAAACTCACTGTGCCATCTCTGTGATTGCATCATAAACAAGTTAGCTAAGGCAGTGTTGTCCTCTCATAACCAGCGTCCAAAGCTGCAGACACTATCTAGAGAGCGGATAAAGCCACACTCAGGATCATTTCAGCCATTTGGTCTTAGAAAAGTAAACAAACAAACAAAAAGAACCACAAGCATAAGGCCCTTTTCAGACAATCAAGCCTAGTAGGAAATATCTCTTTAATTTAGGCATCACTTAAATATTTGCTCATTCCTTATACATTAGTTCATTCATGATTATTTGTAAAAATCTAGGAAGTTGATGTAAAAATTCCCAGTGGCAATTTGAGGACCTTTTTGTCAGGAAATAAGGGTAATTAGATCACAGCTTCCAGCAAAGTAGGGAAGACTCTTCAGGGAAGAGGGCCAGGGTGGTAACATGGAGGCCTGAGGAAGTTAATGGGATACCCTAAAGTCTTTAGACACTATTTCTATTTGAGAATGCAATTTCTATGCCAAGAGTGTGCACACGCTTGTACTGCCATCACAAATACTTATGTTCAAATGACTCTGCCCCTTACCTGCTGTGACCTAGAACTTAGGGTCAGTGGGCCATTTAGGCCTAAAAGGAAACCTTATGTGGCCATGTATAGGGGTGAATAGATACATGATAAATAGACAGATAGATGATAGATAGATAGATCACTAGAGTTGAACCATCTTTTCCTACATGCCACTCCCTAACAAAACACTATTAAATCATCACTATTAATATTTAAGAGTTTCTTGTTAAAGACCGCTTAACACATGTAGTAGAAAATAGAGAAGGAGGAGAAGCAGTTCAAATGAACTAGTAACATTCAAAAGGCTGCTTCCCCAAGTATATAAGACACAAGTTGAAATTCAAAGACTGAATTTACTATGGAAAACACAAATACTTTTGAGGCCTTTCACAAGGTACCCAGAATGAAACAATCAAGAAAATTTCGGACTCATTTGCCTGTGTAGAAAGAGCTGGGAGTCAGATGGCACAGTTACCCTCAGGAAAAGTCCTT
Organism: Cricetulus griseus; assembly: GCF_003668045.3. Lineage (NCBI taxonomy): Eukaryota > Metazoa > Chordata > Mammalia > Rodentia > Cricetidae > Cricetulus > Cricetulus griseus. Next base: position 121,919,775 of record NC_048597.1, read on the forward strand.
TCAGGCATGTCATTCTCTGGGACAACAGGCAGAAAGGTAATGTCCATAAAATTATACCCAAAATAAGGGGTGGGAGAGGAAGATTCTCCTAGAAGATGAGAAACTAATGCTGATACAAAGAACAAATAGGGTTTTAACTTATTTTTATCTCCCTGTAAACCATGTCAATTCTAGGCATTACTCAACTTCATTTTATTGAATCCCTCAATTTATTAATTATTGTTCTCCAATAATCACACACCTGTCTACAACTTACCTGTGGATATTAAAGTTCTGCCATGAATAACTAGCTGAGATTAACCACTTAGCAGAACTTATTTCACAAATTCTTTTGTTGTTTTTGAAAGAAATTGAATAAAATGTTACTTTAAGCTTCAAGTTTCCAACCCCTGTCTGCACCTGGACAGAATATGAAACTTCTTCAGGTTTATGTTAATGGTTCTGGGATTGAACCAGGAGACAGTGGTGACCTTGCTGAAGAAGGTGGGTCATACAGGGCATGAGCAAGGCCCATCAGAGAGCCTCCATTTCTATCAGGGGACAGGGAGACAGCTTGGTGACCAAAGGCACTTCCTGTGTGAGCCATGAGACCTTAGTGGATGTTATCTTTTAACACTATTTGAATAACCGCAGAGGTGAGGTATAGAGTAGGGAGCTATTGGGGAAGGAAGGATCTCCCAAGGAAGGGGAAATAGAACATACGGAGATAAACAGAAGGGATTGGGAGGATTAAACTGGGAGGAAGAGCAGAGTAAGGGAAGAAATATGGGGAAGAACTGCAAACAACAGGGTATTTGAGAAGTCATACAAAAACCGACTACATCAGAAGCCTCTTAAAATACATATGGATGTGAACGGAATCTTAATGGAATCACCAAGTAATGAAGAAGTCAAAGCCTCAACTGGACATCACTCAAATCCAAGTGAAACCTGCAGTGAGTGTCAAGAATGGGTTGCATCTAACTGAGTTGTTGTCAAAGGTGTCCCATAACCACCACCCCCCAAACAACTCAGTCTGTTACCAAGGCTATTGGTTGCTCTCCAGAAACTGATGTTTAGGCCCTATTGCTGAAGACAACACCTTCGCAACTCACTAAACATGCAGAAGTTGAGCTGGTGCTTTCCTCGGGCCTTCATTCCTACTGACTAGTGTTCATGGTACTGAAAGGTACCCTGCACACTACCAGAGGAGAGAGGTAAACACCAAGCTGCAAACCCTGTGATCTACAGTCATGGCCTGTTTGCATGATATGCTGGTATAATGGTGGCACAAACATTGTGGGAGTAGCCAGTAACTATCTGATTGGATTTAATGCCAGCTCCATGAGATGGAACCCAAGCCTGACACTGCTTGTGAGACTAGATAGGCCATGGACCTAGAAGAAAACCAAGCACTACTGTTCTGCTAAAGGAACATAGCAGTAAAATTCCTAATGACATTCTGCTATACCCATAGGTGGGTGTCTCAGTCATCATTAGAGAAAGATAGGACTTAATACGGAGATGCGTAACTGGACAATATGCAGAGAATGAGAGACTTTGAAACACCTACTTCTAACTGGGATGGCTCCATCAAATCCCTCCCCTAAGGGCTCAGGGAACTATGCGGAAGAGGAAGCACAAAGACTGTGAAAGCCAGAGGGGATGGATGACACCAAGGAAACAACACCCTCCAGTCATAGCAGGACTGACGCACATATGAACTTAACAGAGACTGTGACAGCATGCTCAGGACCTGCACAGGTTCAAAGTACAGGGGGTCCCAGTGATGGGATGGAGAAGTAGACACAAGCTCTCCTCACCAACCAAGAAATACACCCACTTGATAACTGCTCCAGAAGGAAAAGTTTGTTTCTCCAAGGAAGTCTCACTGGGGACACAAACCACACTTAAAGTCAGGCCCCATGCCTAGCAGTAGATGACAAACAAAATGAACTCAATAGTACTTTACTGGTCTTCTACTTATAGGTATTATGGTTTCCGATTTTATATTTTTATGGTGTGTGTACTTGTGTGTGTGTGTGTGTGTGTGTGTGTGTGTGTGTGTGTGTGTGTGTGTGGTGTCTCTTGCTATTTCTTTCTTTTTGTTAGTTTGTTCGTTTTGTTTTATCCTTGTTTGTCTTTTTTATTTTTCTGTCTTTTTTAAGAGAGAGAGAGAGTGAAGGTTGCAGTTGGAAGATTGGAGTGGTGGGAAGAACAATAACCCATTTTTAGAATACATCGTATGAAAATAACTATTTTACATAGGATGTAAAATAAAATAAGCATTTGCGGAGTGCCAGCCCCCTTTAACTGTCGCAGCATAGCCTGTGCCTCTCTTCTGATGACTGTGTTTTCACTGTTTTCCTTGCCTAGGCTGCAGTCACTCCGCTGAAGTCTTCTCATACCCACCTACCCCCCATCAGATGCCCACAAAAAGGGTTCTGTCTCTGTGAGACTTTCTCCCAGTTCTATCCTATGCTGTTTTACTCTGATATAACTCCCCTTATATGAGGAAGCTGTGGACAAATGACTAGAGAGGAAATGAATGCTTCACATCAAGACAAGATCTATCAAAGCATTGTTTATGAATAAGATACTGGCTGTACAGAGAGAACAGACATCCATAAGGTGAGAGTGTCCTGAGAACACTGACTTTGGTACCTTGGGGAAGGTGGGTGATGCCATGAGGGCTGAAGTAAGGGAATGGAGGTCAGTGTTTCTCCATGTCTATTCAGGAGTAGAGGTACCTACACAGGCAGACCACCTGTCTCTAATGGGGAAACAGATACCACGAGTCAGCTCCCACTTCAGTTTTATATGAAACATGAGTCCTTGAGTGCATGTCTTTCTGTACAGTCATGCATGTATTTTGCTATGCCAGAGACTCTCTGAATGAATGAACATATAAATCTGTGCATGAATGTGTGTGTATGTAGTGTAAACATGTGTCCCCTGGCTCAATTATGTACATATACACTGGCATGTGAGTATACACCCCACACACATACCATACACACCAAATACACATGCACACCACATACATACATACCATACACACACATACTACACACACCACACACATACACAAATACCACATACATACCACACACACCTGATACACACACATACCACACACACCACACACATACACAAATGCCACATACATACCACACACACCTGATACACACACATACCACACACACCACACACATACACAAATGCCACATACATACCACACACACCTGATACACACACATACCACACACACCACACACATAACACATACCATACACACATATATATACCACACACATACCACATACATACCACATGCATACATACGTACATACCACATGCATACACCACACACACATACACCATACACACAATACTATACACACAACACACCCCACACATATCATAAACACCACACACACATACTACATATCCTACACACATATTATACACACCACACAATATACATATACCACACACATATCACACACCACATACACACATGCACACACACCATATACACACATACACACATACAACGCACACCATACATACATAACACACATACCATACACACATATATATACCACATCATACACACATGCCTCACACACACACACACACTCGCACACACAATACACCCCCACACACAACTTATACACATACTACACACCACACACACACACATATACCATACACATACATACCACACATACCATACACACATACACCACACAAATACACATCACACACACATACCATATACACACCAAGTATACCACACACACAACATATATACATACCACCCACACCATACACACACACACACCATGCGTACACACACACACACACACACACACACACACACACAGCCTTGGAGTGTGCTATTGGAGCATGCTGTTGGAGTATGCTGTGCCTATGTGTTTAACAGGCTGGCCTTTTCTAAAGTAAGATGGATATGAGTTGGAGAAAACAACCATTTAATTGGTGAAGGACATCTCTTTCACAAATGTCTTCTTTGAGCCCAAACAATCTGCTAGGGGTCACAGTTTCTGATTTCCCAGGGCTCTTCGCCGGGGATGAAGAGAATGCTATGAGTCATGAGTAACACAGCCTCTGGCTTTCTAGAAGTGTGAGAAGTCCCTATATAAACGGGATCCTGGAGCAGGCAGGGAGGGACCACTGGTGGTCTGACCAGAGAGAAGGGACACCATGCCTAGCCTTCCTTTGCTGTTGCTTCTTTGGGGCACCAGCTCTTATGCCTTCCCCGTGTTTGAAGAAGGACACCGGCAAGATGTGGAGACTACCTGGGTAAATGGGTGCTAAATTGCATATGACAGGAATTCGCGTCATTACTTTGCACACTTCTATTTCAGCATGATAGCAATTAGGGATAGATTGTCTTCTAAGAGAAATGGTGTTTGCCAGAAACCAAGTCTAGATAGCTTCTTTCTGGGTGGCGGGGAGGGAACCCAAGGAAGGAGAGGCAGCTCCCTCTAAAACGTGGATTTGCAACAGAGTGCAGACCTCACCTACAAATCTTGTTCTACCACAGGTTTCAGGATTCTCAGTACTTAATGGTGGGAGATCTCTGCTCTGCAATAATGAGGGCAGTAAAAATAATTATCTAGTTTGGCTAAAACTTAGAATGTCAGGTTTTTAAAAAGGAGAACCTATTTCCATTTAGTGTTTCAATAACTTTAACTATTTATGTATTTTAATTAAGTGTAATCTATCTCCACCCCACCTCAGGTAGATGCCAACAGTGGTCTTCAAATCTCCTGAGCCTGGGTTCTCTGCAGGCAGTCAGTGCTCTTACCTGCTGAGCCATCTCTCCAGACTTAGTGGTTCATTAATTTTATATTTTATCAGAAATACCTGGAAAACTACTACAACTTGAACAAAGATACAGCAGGTAACAACCCGAGTGGGAAGGAGTTGATGGCTACAAAGCTGAAGCAAATGCAGCAATTATTTGGGCTGAAAGTGACTGGAAAGTCTGATTCTCAAACCCTGAGTGCCATGAGGAAGCCCAGGTGTGGGGTATCTGATGTGACACCACAAGCTATCACTTACGACAATCCCCGCTGGACAAAAACAGATCTGACATACAGGTAACTAGACAGTGCATCAGAATCAAAATGGGGTCATCATTTGCCATTTGAGGAGAAGGACGCAAGACCCAATGTGTCTCCATCTTATTTTTTTCTTAGCATTTTAAACTACACACCATATTTGTCAAGAGCAGTTGTGGAAGAGTCCTTCGAGAAAGCCTTCCAAGTCTGGAGTAGTGTGACACCACTAACATTCACCAGGGTCTATGATGAGGATGGAGACATTGTGCTGGCTTTCTACAGAGGAGGTAAGTTCTTCAACCTCACCCTGCCCTTCAACCTCCTCTGCTCTGCAGGGCAGTTGCTTATTGAAGAGTGTTATTGAGTTTATGGGTGGAGGAGTAAAATGGCATCACATTGCATGGAAGTCTATTGACTGTTCAGCAAAGTTCAGAGCTAACCAACATCAGAACCAAATGAGCCTTTTATTGAATTTTGTTTCTTGCAGACCATGATGACAATAACCCTTTTGATGGACCTAACTATGGCCTTGCTCACGCTTTTCAGCCAGGCCCAGGGATTGGGGGCGATGTTCATTTTGATCTTGATGAAAGGTGGACTGACACCAGTGAGAGTAAGTCTACTGATACTGATTCTCTCAATTCAACTGACACTCCCTAGTTCATTGCAGTGCTAGTTGATTTGATGGACAGAATGCATTATGGAAGTAGGTGATCTATTATTACTCAGAGAATTAGTGGCACACTGAGAAGCGTGAAACAGGAGTGGTTTCTGACGGTGTCTCATCTCCCTGGTGGCAAAAAGGTCACTCTAAAACTTCCTAAGAAATTCTGAGGGCTGATGAGATGCACCTCCTGAAATTCACAGTTTGATTCCTTGGGAGGAGAAACTGTACCCTTTAGGTTGTTCTCTGCCTTCCACACAGTCATCCTCTGTGTACTCTGAGCTTGCACGTGAGACACACACACACACACACACACACACACACACACACACACACAATAAGTAAATGTAAACAATTTATCTTTGAAGAAGAAAGGAAATGTTGAAGGTTTTAAAGTTTTACTTATGGACCTGGAATATTTTTTTACTAGAAAGGGATAATAAACTTAATAAATTTGGTATTGAACTTAGGAAACTGAATGAGAAAAGATGGTTTTGTGCTTTCCAATTTCTCCAGCACTAATCATTTACCTGCTTTGAAAATAAAAAGGTGCAAACTGTTAGAGCTTCATTGCCCCTCTGCAAAGGAACTCATCCCAGCTCATTGTTAGCATGAACTCATGTGAGCTGGGCTTTAGATCAGTGAGATCTCTATTGTGCCAATATAATCCTAGAGTGTAGGCTTGACTGTGTGTGCATGCTCCCACCATCAGAAAAAGACTGTGTATACGTATGTGTATTTCAAAAAGGGACTTGGGAGATACATTCATCCTGGAAGATTATTTCCTTACTGCCTCAAAACAATATAATTTTTAGTAATTAGAAATGGATCTTTGTCCTTTCAGATTTCAACTTATTCTATGTTGCAACTCATGAATTGGGCCACTCCCTTGGACTCACTCATTCTTCTGATATAGGGGCACTAATGTTCCCCAGCTACACATGGTACACTGATGACTTTGTGCTAAACCAGGAAGATATTAATCGCATCCAGGCTTTATATGGTGAGTGAAGCAGCCATTAGCTGTAGAAAGCACTTTCATTCTTCGGGTGGGTTTCTGGAACCATGGGAACTAACTCCAAGTCTCTGATATTCTTTAGGACCTTCCCCAAATCCCATCCAGCCCACAGGTGCAACAACCCCACAACCGTGTGAGAGTGGTCTAAACTTTGATGCTATAACTACTTTTCGGGGAGAGGTGATGTTCTTTAAAGGCAGGTAAGGTCTTGCTTTTCACTGGGTTCTATATTCACTGTTGTAGGCCACCAACATGGCTCATGTATTAACCTACAGTGTTTGTAATTACATGGTAACAATTGATTATGTTTCTTTTCTTTTCTTTTTGCAACTTATAATGACTGGTTCTACATGGATTAGGTCAGTTGATTGAGAAAATTCACCATGGTAGTGAAAACAAGTCAGTCTAATGTCATTCTGTGGATCTGAAAATTAGGCAGGAAAGGAAAGAGGGGCCCTCTGGGGACACAGAGGGTCTGGGTGGCAGAACAGATATCAGTCTCCTACCCCCTGTTCAGAGCTCTGTCTCAGCTCTCAATCTGTGCATTGATGAGTATAACAGTACTTTCCCAGAAAACGTGGATCTTTTACAAACTATTACGTAGGCCTCCAAACCTTTTCACAGCATTGCTTTTCTCCTCAAGGGTCTCTGTGGCCCCTGGAGGATCAGGAAAGAGAAAGGAAAAAGCCATTGCCAGAAGACTTCTGAGTTCCTCAGCTTCTCCCTCAGGCAGAGAAGGGCAGCCAGGATGCTGTGCAAGCTGCACAGGGAAGAGAACTTAAAATTCCCTCTCAGTATGTGGACCTGAAAACATGCTAGTCCCTTCCACACCAGGCTTACTCTCCACATCACAGTGATTTCTAAAGATCTAGGCAACATAATAGCACACCCAGATGCTCCCCACTGAAAAGTGAATAGAGCAGAGGTGCTCTGGAAGGCTGGGTTCCTCCAGCCTCTCCTTTCAGGGTGCACTTGGTGCTGTCTGGCTACATTGTGATTGGCTCTGAATGCTTTCCAGGCTCTCCTTTACTACTTTTGAGAATGAAAGATAAGGATGGATCCTGCATGATGTGAGACTTTGAGACATAGCCTTAAAGGAAATCTCAAAGGCTGGGAATGTGGCTCAGTAGATAGGCCATGCACAGACTCACAGCATCACGAACATGATGGTACACACCTGTAATCTCAGCAAGTGGAAGGGAGAGGCAGGAATCTCAGAAGTTCAGCATTGGGCTGGAGAGATAGCTGAGCAGTACAGAGCGCACTTGTTACTCTTGAAGAAGTTCTGGATTTGGTCTGCAGCACCCACAACCTCTGTGGCCATTGGGCAAGCACACAGTGCGCAGACATACATGCAGGCAAACATTCATGCACAAAAATAAAATGAATAAATCTAAAAAAAAACCTTTGAAGCAAGTTCAAGATAATTATCCTAGAAGTTAGCTTGGGTTCTCTGTCTTGAAAAGCCCCCCCCCAAAAAAAACCCATGATGTAGGTAAGCCTGTTTGGTTTTTGAGTTGAGTCTGTATTCTGTATCTGTGTTACACATGTATGGATTCAATTAGTCAAAGATCTATGAAGCTAACCAATATTTTTCTACTTCATCCGTACTGAGTTTTCTTGACATTATACCAAAATATTATCATATAATAACATTTAAATAGCATTATTTAGATAATTCAAAGCATAACAAGATGTTCATAGACTATATATATTATTTTTATATTTGAAATTATAATATAATCACATCCTTTTGCCATTCCCTTTCCTCCCTCAAATCCCTCCCATACACCCCTCCTTGCTCTCTTTCAAATTCATGGCCTCTTTTTTCATTAGTTGTTTTTACATGCATCTATGTATATGCATATGTAAATCCTTAAATATAACCTGCTCACTCTGTATCTTGTTACTTATATGTATTTTTTAGGGTTTAGTACTGGATAATCAATTGGTGTGCTATTCCTTGGGGAAGACTATTTCTCTTTTCTTGGCATTTCTTATTGCCTGTAGTTCTTTGGGTAAGGCTGAGGCTTTGTGGACTTTTCTAACCCACTTTGGAAAGTCTGTTGTTGTCTGTACACAGCTCATGCTTAGGCAGTCATGTTGTTGAGATGTTTCAGGTGTAGCTTCTGACATTACTAGGAGACACAGTGCCATAGCAGACTCCCTGCTCATCTACGAGCAGGGCCTTTACACTCTCTCCACCCCACTTACTCAATGTCCCCTGAGCCTTAGGTGTGGGAGTGTTTTGGAGATGTATACACTGTTACTGAACTCCACAATGTCACATTTTGATTGGCTGTGGTTTTCTGTAGTGGTCTCTGTATGTTGCAAAAAGGAGTTTCCTTGTTGAGGGCTAAACACTACACTTATCTGTGGCCATAAAGACAAATATTTAGAATGCAATTAGGGACTATGACAGTTTAGTAAAGTGGTTATTATAGGTTTTCCTTCAATATACATGATACCACTATGCCAGGCACAGTTTACCTCTAAATGAGCAGATCTGAAGTATAATTAGAGAGTTGTTGGTTACCTTCAAGGTATGAATGCCACTACTGTACCCTTAAGGGTACCATGTTGAACATTATTGTGGTTCATAAACACCACAGCTGGGTAGAACTGTCATTAGCCTTCCACCTTTGGGAGCTTACATGGCACTCTCCGGTATGATGGCTAGTGCTCCAGGAAGAGGCTTTCAGGTGAGTGTGTGTGAGGTGAATGGTGTCTTCAGCAATAGGGACTTATCTTCCACCTCTGGGGGCAACCAAGGATAATGGCAATAGCCTATAATGTTTGCAGACTCTCTTGAAGAACCCTGACCAATAACTCAAAAGAGGGATTCTCACACCTGGTGTTGAGGTTTTTATTAGTTAGGTGCTCTGAATCCTTATTACAGTTTCAGATATCGCTACTCTTACCTTTCTTCTGTATTTATCTCCCTTCCCCCTCTCTAATTAGTGGGTAAAAAAATTACCCACTTTTTTTTCTGATCAAATCACTTGTCCCCTACTATTCTTCTCTTTATTGCTCCCCAACCTTTCTACTCTGGTAATGGTCCCTTTTCACTTTCCTGGTTTCTGTAGTTACTCGAGGGTATTTACTCTCCTCTGAAGATCTGGAGCTAGGAGCCTCTGATGAGAGAGAATGTGTGTTGTTTGTCTTCCTGAGTCTGGGTTACTTCACTCAATATGATCTTTTCTAGTTTCATCTATTTATCTGCAAAGTTCATAATTTCATTTTTTCTTTACAGATAATAATACTCCTAGTGTATATGTACACACACACACACACACACACACACACACACACACACACACACACATTCAATATCCATTCATCAGTTGAAGGGCATTTAGGTTACTTCCATTTCTTAACTTTTGTGAACAAAACAGCAATGAACATAGATGAGCAAGTATCTATGGGCATATTCCTAGGAGTGATATAGCTGGGTTGTATGGTAGATTTATTTTTATTTGTTTTAGAATTCTTTACACTGATTTCCCTAGTGGTTGTGACAGTTTGCAGTTCCTGCCAACAGTGAATGAGGGTTATCACTTTTAAATATGCATGCATTCTGTTTTCAAGTATTTCACCAAGGATTTTTGAGTCTAGGTTCATCAGAACTATTGGTCTATAATTTTCTTGTGTGTGTATGTTTTACCTGGCTTGGGTATTAGAGTGATAATGGCTTCATAGAAGGAATTTAGATGTGTTCCTTCTGTTTTTGTTAATAGTTTAAGAAGGATTGACTGTAGATCTTCTCTGAATGTCTGATAGAATTCTGATGTGAATCCACCTGGCCCTGGACTTTCTTTTTTAATTTTCCTGCTTGGAGGGTTTTTTATTACTATTTTGTCTCCTCATTTGTCATGAGTCTGTTTAGGTAGCTGACATCTTCTAGGTTTAATTGTTTGTCATTGTCTTCCCTGAAATTTGTTGATTTGAGGCTTCACAGGTGCCAGGCCAGAGTTCTAACACTGAGCTATCTCCCCGGTCCTGTTTTCACTACCTTTTATTCATTCTATTGAGTTTGTTCATGCCATTTGTCTCAAATGACAGGGGTCCCAGATGATATACTATTGTTGATTTTAAGATTTGCCACAGGATGAGTATTTCTGTCAAGAGACAAGCATATTGAACAGAACCCTTCATGTCCAGCCTCTCCTTTGGAGAGACTGTAAACATTACTGAGGGCAGCACTCCAGTGAAAAGGGGGTGGGGACTGCTGGGAGACTCACTGACAACTGTGCTCTCTCTTCCTTTCAAATCAGGTTCTACATTCGAGTAAACAGATTCATGGCAGAACCTGAGCTCAATTTGATAGGTATACTCTGGCCAAATCTGCCAGGTAAACTTGATGCTGCTTATGAAGCTAGTATAATAGATGAAGTCCGCTTTTTCAAAGGTAATATTTCTGATTGTTTCTCTGTTTTATAAATGAAATTTTCATTTAGCTTTGGAGTGAGATAAAATGGTTAGCTGTAGTCACCAAATGCACTTCTGAAAAATCTAAGTTTCATGAAGTAAGTTAATAGGAGCCCTTAGGCTTAGTTAAAAGTTATATTGTATGTTTAGCATAATGTTCATTAAAAAGTAAATGACTAGAGATATAGAGATTTAGGCTTGTTAAAGACCTTGCAAACAATCACTGTGTTTTAAACTTCCTTCATATCACTGAGATTGATCAGAAGTAAAACTGAGAGACACGGGCCAGTCCTACAAAGGAAGACACAGAAGGCTTTTGTGTATGCAGTTTCCTAGACCCCATTTTAATTTGAACCATCCCCTTGAGAGAGAGTGGCTATTACCAGGTAGACAGATGAGGCACTGCTGACTTGATTTCTCCTGGAAAGAGGTAACATGTTCCTTTGACTCTCATTCCAAGGCTCTTTTCTCGATGTCAGGCTACATGGTGGTAAATGAAATTAGTCGTGTTCCCAGTACCCTTTTGCTGATGGCATCTTGTCTCAAAAAACAAAAGAGATTCTCAAGTCTCACTTTGAACCTTCCTTGAGAGAATCTAAATTTTACTAAGTTTTCCAGGAAACTCATTCATAGATTAATGTATGTGAAAATCAAAGTCACAGTGGATGGAATTCAATGAGTCTGTGTGTCTCAGTGAGATCAAAGAGTCTAGCACTTCTGACTTGAAGACCATGTCAGACACATGTGTTTTTACCAACATGTTTGGTATAGTACAATTATTGAGACACCTGGTACAGTTGCACACTCAAACAAAGGAGAGAATGCAGTTCAGACTGGAAACAACACATCTCCAGCCGTTATTATGTAAAATTAAATAGAAGTTCACAAACACAGCTTTTAAAACACAATTTCATGTGAGCTGAAATAAGCATGTTTGTGAACAAGAGTGATTTACCTTCAAAACAGATCAGTTTCCTATGATATATGGCTTAGGTACTGTATATAGACTCTGGAATCTGACTAAATTTACATATCTACTTTTTAAGATGCCATTGAGCTTTGTTACCACTGAGGTAGCCTAGAACTTCTAATTGTTTGACTATCTGGCTTTGGAAAAAAACTTCAACTGAAATAGGGGGGAAAAAACATAACTCTCAGAGTAGAATAGCCTAAAAAGAAAAAAATGCATATAAACCAGGCTTGGTGGCTCATACCTTTAATCCCAGCACTTAAAAGGCTAAGGCAGGAGGATTGCTGCAAATTGGAGGCCAAGCATGGTTACACAGTGAATTCTAGACCAGACTATGTTATAGTGTAAGACTCTGTCTCAAAAACACAAGAATCAATCAGTCAAACAAAAGGTAAACTCATTTAATTGGTTTGAAATTGGATCCCAGTATCAGCATTAAACAAAGAACAAGACACCACCATCTTCCCTGGATGGTCGCAGTCCGTAGCTAGGTTAATGCTCTAGCCTGTGAAGCTTAGCTGGAAATGTAGACAAGGAAGTTCATCTGTGGCTTTTGATTGGCAGGCGATAAGGTGTGGGCTGTACGTACACGGAGTGTCCTGAGTGGATTCCCAGTGGACATCCACAGTTACTTCGGCTTCCCGACAAGTGTGACACACATTGACGCAGCTGTCTGTGAGGAAGAGACTGGAAAGACATACTTCTTTGTTGATGACATGTATTGGAGGTAAAGACTGAAATCTAAATAATGTTAGAGTGCCAGTTGTTTGAATACAGAAATGGCCTTGGCCAACTGCCTTTTTTTGTGAATGGTTATTGTAACGATAACTCTTTCCACCAGCTGCCTGAGTTCTGCCACCACGTTAGGGTCCCCAAATAACACACAGAGTCTTATATTAATTGCAGTGCTGCTGGCCAATGACTAGGATTTCTTATATTCTAGCTCTGTCTTAAGTATCAACCATAACCATTAATCTATATATTTTATAAAGATTTATCGGACGCCAGTGGCAGGCATCTTCTCTTGCTGGGATCACATGGCTGCTCCTGTCTTTACTACATTTCCCAGGATCCTCCTTCTCTCCTAGTCCCACCTAACTTGCTCCCCGATTGACCAACAGTGCTTTATTTATTAACCAATAAGACAAACATATACATAGAAGGACTTCCCCCATCAGGTTGCAGCCACTGAACATCCGTTAGTCAGTGAGCCTATGGCGCTGTTTGGGTCTGTGAAAAGATAGGACAGTGAGGGCATCCAACAAAGAGCAACTTTGGCCCGAACTTAACCATTCACATAACATTTTACCTTCAGAGAGTATCTAAATAGTTCATTGGGTTTCAGAGGGACCTTACGCATGTTTTGACATACCCAACATTCAACTTTTCCTCCCTCACCCAATTCACTCTTTTCTAATTTCAAGAATTAGAAATTGGTATGCAATCCATGCTGATGTGTTTTCCATAAATATTTTAAGCAATCTGCATGCTTGGTCAAAGGTCCTGATGCTTCTAACCACTTTTTGATCAGGTATGATGAATATAGACGGTCCATGGATCCAGGTTATCCCAAATTAATAACAGAGGACTTCCCTGGAGTTGGCAATAAAGTTGATGATGTTTTCCAGAAAGATGGTAAGAGTATAAAACGCATTTTCTCCATTTGTTACAATACTAAAAGTAACAGTATTATTCTAGGATAGCCAAGACAAGAAACCCTGTCTCAAAAAAAAAAAAATCCACACAAAGTAAATGTAAATTAAAATGCAAATGTTAAACATATATATACTGAAGTCATGCAGTACTCAGGATTGAGTTAAAATCTGGAAACTGCATATATGATATAATAAATATATTTCATTGTATTTCTAGGGTATTTCTATTTCTTTCACGAATCAAATCAATACAGATTTAACCTCCAAACAAGAGTGGTTGATGCTTCCCGGGATTCTAACACCTGGTTCAACTGCTAAGGATTCTGGCAGCCTATTCCCAGTCTATGAAAATACATGTCTCATGATGCAAAAGAAGATGCTCTTCTGAAGAGTCAAGCATTTTTATATTTATCTACCTTCTAGAATTGTTGATATACAGAGCTACTAAGCACACTTGTATTTATATTTTGCCTTTTATATTTTCGTATTTTATATATTTTATATTTCATCTTGCATGTTTTAGTTCAGTGTTTTAAAACAGTTTAGTGCCACAATTGACAGCCCAACAAGGTCGAGTTCCTGGTTGATAATTCATTGAAGAAGGCCATTGACTCTGACATTAACCCTAGGCCTCTCCTTTCAAGAGAGAAGGGTCAGCAGACAAACTCTCCCAGAAGAAAGGCAGTTCTTGAACACACGAATAGCTCTACATGAGGAAAATCCATTGATGCTTTAGGTCTGTTTTTTAAAACAAATCTTATAGGCCAGGCTGGCATTGTACTCACACCTCTTCTACCGCTGACACCCAAATGCTAGGATTTCAGGCATGCCCGTAATGCCCAGATAAGAATTTTTTTGTACAAAATAAAGATTTGATACTTAAAATAAAGCTACTTTTGTCTCTAATGCTTTATAAGCTTTCTATTTCTATTTTGTTACTACATGTTTATAAAGCCTCACCTATAAATGTTATTTCTTTCAAATTTGAAATGGAAAACAAACAATATGAAAAATACTCATGAGAAAATTAGTCTATCCAAAATTTTCAAATTTCTACACTCTTGTGGAGATCATCTACAGCAGGATGTGTCTCATAAGCACAGACATCATGGCACCTAGACCTTATTAATTATCATCAAGTACAGAGGTGCAGTGCTCAGAGTGGGTCCCAAACACTGGGCTATGATGTACGTGGCAGGGCTACAAGGCTGGACAAGAAAGGAGTTATTGAAATGGGCACCTAAAACTTGGGACTTGGCATTCCAAAAGGAATCCAGGAGCTGTTCCCATGTGCTGTTTACCTGGCACCTCACATCGTGCACACAGTGATGTTCCATAGTAAATGATATAAAGATCAAAACTTCTGTCTCAGTGTTGAGTTAGCAGCTAGAATGTGCAGGGAGACTGGAGCTTTATTACATGGAAATTAAGCACACTGCACCAGACTCTGGTCCTTAGCAAGGCCCAGAGGGCAGTTTTCCATAAGACTATAAGGTATATATTAGAAAAGGGATATAATGGTGTCTGAGGCACTTATGAGTGTGGGTGCATGTCCATACATCTGGGGAAGTCAGACAGTGTCTTAGGGTTTCCATTGCTATGAAGACATGCCATGACTACTGCAACTCTTCTAAAGGAATAATATTTAATTGGGGTTGCTTACAGTTTCCAAGATTTAGTCCATTATCATTGAAGGGACCAGCCCCCCATTTTGGCAGCCATGACAGTAACACATGCTCGCTATGACCTTGCCTTGGTCACTAAGAGGTTAGGTGCCTGCCTCGTGGCAAGGAACCAATCAGAAGTTAGCTGGTGGTGCTATGCTTTATGGCTCTGGGTGTGCTTTACGGACAAGTGCACAGCAATGACGTGCAGAGCACAGCAACCACCCTGGGAAATCAACACAGGGAAAGCCCTCCAAGCCTGAAGGCACACCAATCCTAAGCCTGTGAAGCTGCCCTACAACATCGCTTGGCAGCAGGTTCGAGGTGTCTTTTCTAGCCATCCGCCATGGCGGGTGGGTGAAAGACCCAAGCTAACATGGGGTTAGCTCATTAAACAACAATAAAACCTCATGCAGTTTGCATCAAGCTCTCAAATCTGTCTGCTGATTGGGGTGACCGAGGTCGTGGCCTTACCCCGGATACCTGAGTTTTCCAGGGGTCTAACATCATCATGGCGGGACACAGCTGCATACAGGCAGACATGGTGCTGGAGAAGGAGCTGAGAGTCCTACATCTTAATCTGCAGGCAGCAGAAGGAAATTGTCTCACATTGACCAGACTTGAGCTTATAAGACCTCGAAGCCTGTGTCCACAGTGACACACTTCCTCCAACAAGGCCATACCTCCTGCAACAAGTCCACACCTCTTAATAGTGCCACCCCCTTTGGGCTGGACATTTACACACATGAGTCTGTTGGGGTTACTCCTCTTCAAACTACCACAAACAGAAACCTCAGTTTTCATTCTTTATATGCCAGCCACCTTTCTTCTTTTTTCCTTCTTTCCTTATTTTTTTCTTCTTCTTTGTTTTTGGAGACAGCATCTCTCAGTGGCCTGGAACTCACTGGATTGTCTGAGCAGGCTGGCCAGTGAAGCTCAGAGATTCCCTACCACCACCACCACCACCACCACCACCCCCACCTCCCACCCACCCACCCCACCCCTGCCATGCTGGAATTGCAATCATAACCAGCCTTTATTTTCATGTAAGTTGTGGTTAGCTAGATGACCTTGAGTTCATTCCTGTTTTTTGTTTCTAGTCTCAATCTTCTTGGGTTCTTATGCAGATTAGAAAGCGTGCATACTTAAAATCTCACATATAGGAGCCCTGTTCTGAGGGTTGAATTGAAACTTTCCTTGAACTGAATATGCCCCTGCTTGCTTTACTGCATAAATATTCAGTGAATTTAATAGGTAACAATCAGGACTCCATAGCCTTAATCATTAATCTCCTCCAGGTGTGGTGGCTTAAAGTAGAGTAATTTTATCCAACAAAATCCCTCCTGGGAGGCACGTCCTTTCATGGTTACTCAACTACAGTCACAGCCATAGCTCTTGGGCACACAGGAACCACTGGCAGGGTGTGCCAACACCAACAAAGATATGACTCAAATAAACACTAGGCAGCTCAGAACCTGTCAAGTCAGCACCTCAGGGCTGTTAGGAATCTGTAGGAACAAGCTGTGTCTGTTAAAGACACGGGAATAAAATGAAAAGGAGCTTTGTTCCCAGTATGGTGTACACATAAAAACTAACACCTTTAGTGATGGTTTCCACATCATAGGAAAAGTGATCATGTGTTATATTGTGTACTTGCTCAAGTCTAGCTGACTTTATCCGAGGAGTCTGCTAACCATCATCTTTGCCTCTGATTTTCAGATTCACTTATTGTCTATGTAGTACCTATGCTAAGTCACAAGCTGACTTTGCTGGGCCAGGGCATGCACCCCTCTCACAAGCTGCAGCTCTGGGGCCTCAGAGTCTCCTGGTTTATGGAAGTCTCTGTTGACATGCCTCCCTGTGGTAAGGAGGTAGATGGTACTAAAAAAGTCGCTCCTGTATTTACTTGTTTCTATCCCACTAATTTGAATTTTATACTTTAGACATGGTAGGATTACTTCCCTTTCACTGGAAGAAAAATGTACTTCAAACATTTTGGCACCCTCTGACCTCTATACTAAGAACCAAGCTTGTGGGTCTGGAGAGACAGCTCTGCAGCTAAGAGCACTGGCTACTCCTCCAGAGGACTTGCTCAAGTCCCTGGCACCCACAGGGCAGCTCACAACCACCTGTAACTCCATTCCAAGGGATCTGACTCCCGCTTCCAGCCTCTGAGGGCACCTGAACAAATGTGATATATACACAGAGAAACATTTACACATATACGTTAATAAAAATATATTTTCTTTTATTTTTTTTGGCTTTTTGAGACAGGGTTTCTCTGTACATTTTGGAGCCTATCCTGGCACTCACTCTGTAGACCAGGCTAGCCTCAAACTCACAGAGGTCTGGCTGCTCTGCCTCCCAAGTGCTGGGATTAAAGGTGTGTGCCACCAATGCCAGGCTAAATATTTCTTTGAAGAGCTAATTTTGGTTTAACAGCTACTGCAGAGTTTCTGTGTTTGAGGAGCACTCAACTTGGCCAAGGGAAGGAATGAAAATATTTTTAATGGGTAATGTTACATGAAGAGAAAGGACTGGAAATACCATTGTAAACCTCAATCATTTGTACTTCGGAAGAAGGGAAAGGATAAAAACTGAAAAGCAAAGACAGGGAAGGAGCATCTTCATCTAATATGCAATTAACTGACTTCCATTTGATAAGTCTTCATGGGGCCATCATCATGAAACAGAGACTGAAGACATCGTCAGGAAATGGAGCCTGGGTGGACGCCTGAGCTTCACCTCTGGACCTTGCCTCCTCCATATTGGCTGCCTTCTCACAGTAAACCCACCCTCTCCCAAGGGCCAGTAAATCCATCTGAAAAATCAATAATACCTGTTATACTCAAGGACTCAAAAAATTCCCATCCTTATATCTTCCTAGATAGCCATCTTTCTACTTAGTTTTGGAATATTTTTCCATTGAAGGGAACAGCTCCCCATTTCGGCAGCCATAACAGCTTGTCTGACCTTGTCTTAGTCACTAAGGTCAGATGCCTGCCCTTTTTGGCAGCCATAACAGCTGAACACATGCTTGTCTGACCTTGTCCTAGTCACTAGAAAGTCAGATGCCTACCTCGTGGCAAGGAACCAATCAGAAGTTAGCTGGTGGCGCCATGCTTTACGGCTCTGGGTGTGCTTTATGGACAAGTGCACAGCAATGACACGCAGAGCATAGCAACAACCCTGGGAGGGCCTATGGGCCATAACAACCAGTTGGCCAATCAACACAGGGCAAGCCCTCCAAGCCTGGAGGCACACCAATCCTGAGCCTGTGCGTACCCCTAGACACTCCCCTTAGGCTGCCCTACAGATCTCTATGCAGCCGGTTTGAGATGTCTTTTGTAGCCATCCACCATGATGGATGGATGAAAGACCCCGAGCTAACATGGGGTTAGCTCGTTAAACAACAATAAAGCCTCGTGCAGTTTGCATCAAGCTTTTGAATCTGCCTGGTGATTGGGGTGACCTTAGTCCTGGGCTGAGATCCTAGAGGCCTGAGTTTTCCTGGGGTCTTTCATTATTAATGTATTTACTCCTTGTCTGCATGTATTTGAGCCTCATGCATGTTTTTAAAAGAGAAAAAACAACCAACCAAACAAAAACCATTGTTTTCAAAATATCTAAATATTCTAAAAACATTAATTCTCCAGTCAGTTCCTTTTCCTCTTTACAAACACAGAAACCACTTCCTTGAGATTAGACATTCTTTCAAGTTTAGTAGGTTGAGGGATTCTCTGATGTAATCTATTCCATCTTCATGCTGAGTGTTTGTGAATGAGCATGCAGTCATTCAGATTAAAAATAACACACACGTGAGTCATGTCATTAGTGACCTAAACACTGACTCCCTATAAAAGAGTGGCCACTAAAACGAAGGTATAGAAGTCGGGAGCTAGAGAAGGAGTGCATTTTAAAGTAAAGGCTGTCTGGATGGAGCCACTGGCCATCCTGGTGCTTCTGTGCCTGCCAGTCTCTTCAGCATATCCTCTGCATGGAGCAGTGAGGCAAGACCACCCAAGCATGGATCTTGCTCAGGTAAGCAGCAAGTGAGGGATCAGCTTCCAGTGGAAGGACAACTGTAGCTCGTTGGTCTTCCAACAGGAGTAGACGACTTGATTAGAAGTTGTGTTGGAAAATATGAGAGAGTGAGAGATGGAATCTCCATCCTTACAGAGAGGGAAATAGAGGCAAGGGCAGGTGGATACCAATGGCCATGGCACAAGTTGAGAAGAGACAATAGGGAGGTTGAAGTCTCTCTTGCTTCAGAATTATTTATCTTCTACTACTTCAAGAAATTATGCATACTCTAATTTTTCATGTGTGAAAAAATGAATTTATCTAACACCATTCAGTATTAACAGCTCTATGTTAATAATGGAAATGGGAAAACTTAGATGCATTCATGTAATGCACTTACACACCTATGCTGGTCTCCTTGCCTTGGTAGCATATTAAATTGCAATGAAATAATAAAATGGGGCATTTTAGTGAAAAAAAAATCAAATTAGGTATGACACCTACTTGTGTTTCAATAGACTGGGAATAATTAAAATGGATTTTGAGGTTTGTATAAATGGTTTAAAATCCACAGTCACAGCTTTAAAACTGTACTTGTCACCCAACTAGCAATATCTAGAAAAGTACTACAACTTTGAAAAAAATGAGAAACAAGTATTTAGAAGAAAGGACAGTAGTCCCATTGTCAAAAAAATCCAAGAAATGCAGAAGTTCCTCGGGCTGGAGGTGACAGGGAGGCTGGACTCCAGCACTATGGATGTGATGCTCAAGCCCAGGTGTGGCGTCCCCGATGTCGGTGGCTTCACCACCTTTCCAGGTTCACCAAAGTGGAGGGAAACAAACCTCACCTACAGGTAGGTAACGGGTCTGAAGTTTTCACATGTGTTAACACTGTGTCAGAGTCATCGAGCAGCACACACTGCCTTCTTCCTCTTCTCTCATGCAGGATTGTGAATTATACACCAGATTTACCGAAAGAGAGTGTGGACTCTGCTATTGAGAAAGCACTGAAAGTCTGGGAAGAGGTGACCCCACTCACATTCTCCAGGCGCTCTGAAGGAGAGGCTGACATAATGATCTCCTTCGCAGCTGGAGGTAATGCAGTTGTACAGTCACTCATCTGCTGTTCGAGTTGTTTAGGCTACTAAAACAAAATGCCTCACACTGGGAAATCTGTAAACAACAGAAAGGTATTGCTTGGAGTTCCAAAAAATTAGAAACACACAATAAAGGGGCTGCAGACTCAGTTTGTTTCCCCATGTAGCAGAAGTGGCCAAGAGACTCCCTCAGCTTCATTCACCTAGGCACCACCCATCAGAGAGCATCATACCCTGAGCATCTTCTACAGGAGCTGCCTTGTGATCCTGTCACATTAGAGATTACATTTCAACATGAAGACTTTGAGGGACACCAGTGTTCAGACCACACAGTTCCTGTGCTGTCTTATATTTATATCTCCATAAATTTGTTTCCCATCAGAACATGGAGACTTTTACCCTTTTGATGGACCAGGACAGAGTCTGGCTCATGCCTACCCACCTGGGCCTGGATTTTATGGAGATGTTCACTTCGATGATGATGAGAAATGGACACTTGGACCATCAGGTAGGATGAGTTTAGATATGAGTTTTCCAAGAATAACTTGTCTAGAGCAAGACTCAAACAGAATGTTCTGTTACCTTCAATCTCTGATTATCTGTGTGGCAACCTGAAGCCCTATTCATCTAATTACTAACAAACTGTGTAAACTGCTTCTTTCTTTGCACCCCCCAAGTACAAAACAGTGGGTGCCATTTACTGTCATTTTGACAACTCAGGATCTTGTACAGGGTTAAGTGTGTTGTAAGTTACTACTGTTTACCACCCCAATAATAAAAGAGTAGTGTTGAATGAGTGCTATTGAGTAGGTTAAGACCCCAAAAGTTGCCCTTGACTTTGAATTCTCATTTGCCTCTTTTCTTTTTAAACGCAATGATTTGGAGAAAATGCCAGAAACTAAAGGAAGATGCTCTGTTTAAATAAAAATGCCACCTTTGCTAGCTTGGAAGCCTTTCTCCTCCCCAAACGTTTTGGCTACCATTAACTGCACTCTACTTAAAATTTGTAAACAGCATTTGAAGTTTGGACACAGACTGTTGAAACAATCACAATTTCTGGGTTTCTAAGTGTGGGGTTACTGTTAATATGAAGCAGTCTTTATTAATTGTGCAGATCTGCAGCAATGCCACGGGACATGATCAATATTTCTTCCCTGTAACTGCCTGAACCTCTGCTTCAATGACCAGCACCAACAGAGCTTTTCATAATGCGAGGCAACTGAGTCCAGCTGTGTTCACCACAGAAACAGGCAGAGGACATGCTTCTGTTTATACTGGGACCTATGCCCTTCATGCAGCACCCGTTGCTAGGAAGTGGATTTTCTCCAAAATGTAGTTTTTTATGGTTTCATAAATATATATCATGCACTGTGAATATATTTATTCCCATTAACCTCTCTTGTAAACATTTTTATAACAATCAAAAGTTGATGACGGTGATGAAATTCCCCATAGTTTTGTTACTTAAGAGGTTGAAGACTATATAAAGAGCTTGTGTTTGATTTAAAGTATGGTTAAAACTATTTTGTTACTAAATCTTAACAATGGTTTCTGATTTCTAGACAATAAAGATTTATTTTTGTTGGCATGAGATTCATCTTGGTCCTGCCAAAGAAATCTCTTTTGGAAACAGGACTTGCCACCATTGATACAGGAATAGTGAACTAATATTCTGACTAAGGAGACTTCTAGAGAGCAACTAGTGAAAAACTGTCTTAGACACTGACTTCAAGTTAACCATGAAAGACACGTGATGGAGTGTGCAGTGATTGCAGTGAGCTGATAAATGAGGAGAAGGCAGTGTGTGATCCCAAGGGTGCCCTGTGCGGTTGGCAGGAATAGTGTGTGCGTGTCTGTGCAATAGTAACTGTTAGACTTTAAGGTTTGTGCTTTCTCAAACAGGGACCAACTTATTCCTGGTTGCAGCTCATGAGCTTGGCCACTCCCTGGGACTCTTTCACTCAGACAAAAAAGAAGCTCTGATGTACCCCGTCTACAGGTTGTCCA
The DNA here is from genome assembly GCF_003668045.3 of Cricetulus griseus. NCBI lineage: Eukaryota > Metazoa > Chordata > Mammalia > Rodentia > Cricetidae > Cricetulus > Cricetulus griseus. The sequence continues at coordinate 121,942,373 of NC_048597.1, forward strand.
CCAGCCCGGCACAGTTCCAGCTTTCTCAAGATGATATAGATGGCATTCAGTCCCTCTATGGTGAGCATGAGGAAATCTGGCTGAGAGTCTTCTTTATTTGCCTGCTTGCTCTTGTCGGTGTTCTTTTAGAATGCTGCACATGTCATTAATAGCAAGCAGTAAGATGTGAATGGTTGATCCTAAGTTCATCTTTACCTCAGCCCGTATGACCCAGGAGAAATATAAAATTGATAGAGTCAGAAACTAACATAGGCTTGGTGCTTTAAGAAGTTCCCAAGCCCAAAACTCCACAAAATGAGGGTGAGCACAAAAAATGATCAGGAGAGAAACTGGCAATACAAGTCTTTAAAAAGTGGATGACTGCTGAGCAAGGCCACAGACTGAGTTTATCTCAAATGCGGTAAATTGGAAGTAATGGGAGCCCACAAGGACATATGTCAGTGTGCCCTGCTCAAATTTATGTCTCTGTAAGGAGAGAAGAGTAACTTGCAGGCAAGAAGATGGAATTGTCTGAACGGGATGATAGTCTGCTTCCCTGATGTCTGTAAAACCCTGTTAGGAGCCTTGAGTGACGGTGACTCCAGATGACATGCAGGTTGTCAGGAGATCCCGAGACTTGAATAGAAGTCCTTAGAGGAAACCTACAGAAATTGCTGACCTGAGAATATGGGAGCTCAAGGACCCCAGTCTGACAGCATAGGACTGAACCAGGCCCCCTGAACATGGGTGACAGGAGGACTGCGCATTCTATGGGACCTCTGGTGGTGGAACCAGCATTTAGCCCTAGAGTAGGAATGGACTTTAGAAGCCCATTCTCCCCATGGAGGGATACTCTCTCAGCCTAGATTCCCAGGGGAGGGGGAATCTAGACCCTGCCCCAAATGATGTGACAGACTTTGATAATCGCCCCATGGAAGGCCTCAAGCTCCCTGAGGAGTGGGTGGGAGGGGTGGAGAGATGGGGGAGGATGGGAGGGAGAGGGAACTGGGATTGATATGTAAAAATAAGATTGTTTCTAATTTAAATTTTAAAAAAAAGAAGAAAAAAGAAGCCCTTCTAAGGCTGGGGCACTCAGGCATTTACAAAGAGCTATGGAGTATGGATGGACTATTAGGGAGGAAGCTTTGGGTCTGAAAGCCAGAGGATGAAATGGCCAGAAGGCAATGCTTGGGGTGTACCTGAGGACAAGATGGCTCCTACTGTGCTCTCCGTGTCCACTCAGAGGTGAAGAAGTTTGGACAGTGTGTAAATTGTTAGATGCATACCTGATCTTCTAACATTTGCTTCCCCTAACCTGTTCCCTTCAGGACCACATCCGTCCTCTGATGCCACAGTGGTACCCATGTCCTCTGTCTCTCCAAGACCTGAGACCCCAGCCAAGTGTGATCCTGCTTTGTCCTTTGATGCAGTCAGCACCCTGCGAGGGGAACTGCTGTTCTTTAAAGACAGGTTAGAATGCAACATTCTATTTCCCGAGCTACTTTTTTGATTCAATGCTCAGAAAGGAAAATAAACTTGGGGTTATATATAATGTATTTATATAGTAAATGTAATATGATTATAAAATATTTCTGACATGTTTTAACATCTCTGGTATATATTGCATTTTTAAAGATCCCATTGGAATTATCCAGCATATTTCTTTCTAGGCTCCCAGAAGATGATTTTTGGTCAGTAGACTAAAAGATGCATAAAATCAGGGAACTTCATCTCTTATTTTTATCTTTCAGTCTTTATATATCATAAGTTATGGAACTTCTGAAAGTGCCAGCCATCCTTAGGACCAGACAAGTATCTTTACTCTTGCTAGAAAGTGCTGTTATTTCAATGAACTCCTTTTAGAAAAGGTGATACATACACGTGCACAATACTTGAATAGCACCAAAAGACAGAAGAAAAAGCCCTTCCATTTCTGCTGTCCCATATCCCTGCCTGTGTGTATCTACTGCTACCAATTTTCTTTGTACCACCTTACCAACGTGCTCACATCTAAAAGGGTATACAACATTTTAAAAATATTAACAGATTCATACAATATATACTATTTTACATACTTATGAATGGGATCAAGCTGGAACAGGGTTCTCTAGGGTGCTGACTACATCCCTGTCACCCTGGCTGTCTCCAACACCTGGAATCACATGTGGGACAATTTGTGTGCTGCTGTGGACAGGCGAATCACCATTGATGAGAAAGAAGACTGTGTCCTTCTGTGTTTACTATTTTAAGGAGAAAGACTGTAGCCGTTTTCATATATTACAGGTACTTTTGGCGCATATCCCGCTGGAATCCTGAGCCTGAAGTCAATTTGATTTCGGCATTTTGGCCCTCTCTTCCTTCACACTTAGATGCTGCCTATGAAGCTCATAGCAGAGATAGCGTTTTCATTTTTAAAGGTAAGAACTGTGCCAATTTTTTATTTTGCTGAAATCTTACTGTAAAACCTTTGAAGTACGAGTTTCTCCATTTGTTGAATTTTAAATGTTTTATGGGAAGATGAGCAGATCAGAATTGGTGATTGTAAATAAGCATTTTAAAAGCCTGACCTACCTAGGGGGAACCTTAGCCTAGAAGTGTAGACCAAGAAGCCACTCAAAGAAACAACTAGAGCTGGCGACTGTAACTCATGTAGACCAAGAGGTAACTAGAAGAAAAGACTAGAGCTGGCTACTGTAACTCAGACAATAAATGAAGGGAGAAATACAGAATTAATACAGAAAAATGAACACAGAAAGGTCGATTAATCTGTTCATCAATTTGTTTATTCACCATTTTCCCTTTATTCAGAAAGTGTTATTTTTGAAACAAGGTCTCACTATGTAGCTCTGGCTGATCTCAAACTCACAGTGTAGACCAAGCTGGCCTCAGACTCACAGAGATTCTGAATCCTACCTCTGAATCCCCAGAGCTAAGGTTAAAGGTGTCTGTCACCACACTCAGGAAACATTTTTTAAAATACCAGCTATGGGACTAAGCATGGAGTTAGGGGTTGGAATAAAAAACGAAGACTTCACCTTGCATCTTTATTAAACAATTCACTTATTTTCATTTCTAAAACCAATTAGTTTCGCTCAGACAAAATTTCTTGGGAAATATTTCAACAGGAAATCAGTTCTGGGCAGTCCGAGGAAATGAGGTCCAAGCAGGTTATCCAAAAGCACTTCACACTCTGGGTTTCCCTCCCACTGTGAAGAAGATCGATGCAGCTGTTAGTGATAAGGAGAAGAAGACCACGTACTTCTTTGTTGAGGACAAATACTGGAGGTGAGCTAGGGTGGGGGAATTGGCTTGAAGCCTAAGTACAGAAGTTAATTTTCTTTCTTTCAGGATACCTGTCCACCCTCTAACGTTCCCAAACCTCAAGTTTTCAGATTAAGCAAAAGAGAGCATGGTGGTTCAATTTTACAAACACAAAGGGATTTTCCAGTGTGTGTTACTGGCCATGTATCCAGACACCAAAGGACATGAGGGACAGTGAACCTGAGAGCCACAAGCACATTGCTTTCTCACTCCACTGTCACTCATCATGTGGCTGTCATGCAAGGCCAGGTCTAACAGACTGTAGTGTCTACCAGGTTCTAGTTTGGTAAACAGCAAATCTATTTTTCCCCAACTTTTTAACTTAGCTTCCATCTTCTATTTATATAGATATTGTGTATTTATGACAGGTAGATTCTTGGGTTTTATCCAGCCTTAGAAAATTGACCTTAGGTACATACATGGAATTTCTATAGACTATAGCATGATATCCCTGTTTCAGGGCATCATTATTCAACAAGAGATGTTTACACACCCAGGAAGTTCACATGTTATCATACCCTCTCCTGCACAAAAAGTATTTAGCACTGCACAATTTGAAAAGTTGTCCAAGGCCCCGCACTAGACTGTTCACACCGCATCACACCATGTGTGTGATGGGATTTATCATGATGTGGATCTGAATTCCTTTTGCTTGCTGTAGATTTGACGAGAAAAGACGTCTTATGGATAAAGGCTTCCCCAGGCTGATAAAAGATGACTTTCCAGGAATCGAGCCACAAATTGATGCGGTGTTGCAGGCATTTGGTAGGAAGAACTTCATGTCATTGACAATGGGGGCATTTGGGTATTTTATGGTATCACAGTTAAGTGTATGTGGGGCTGTTTGAATTCATAGGTTACTATAAAAATGTCACAATAAACATTTGCCTACAAATTTTTAAATAATATTCATTAAAACTTACCAAGGTTGGTTGATTTTATGTGATGTCAAGTCTTGGTAAGGTTGTTAAAATGTCAATATGAAGTGAGAAATCAATGGGAAAGCTTTCAGATCTTTTGCCTTATGTCTTTTTTACTCAAATCCTGAAATGTTAACTTGTGATTGAGGCAAACTGGGTCGAAAATTCTGTTTTTGTTTAACAACTGTCAAGATTCCATTCCATAATACTGGGGCATCCTCAGAGTGATCTTCCACACCTCTGTGTCATCTAACACACAGCCAAGTGCAAGCCAGGTTGGCTGGAAGCTGGATCCGTTCCCCACCAGCCCTTGTCTCCTATCCCATCTACTGTGCGTGGGCTCCTGAGGCAGTCTGAAAGTACTTACATTGTTCACTAGAAAATAAATAGTACCATCCTTTCCCATGCTCAAAAGACAAACTTTGATTGCTGTTAATGGGCTTATGAGAAAATAAAACATTTGCTTGCTCCCTCTGAAGACATATCTAGGGGATCTTCCTGGACTTCAGTCATGATGATCATGAGACCATTGATGTTGTTATTAAAACAACTTGCCCATGATATACACAAAAAGAAAGTGACCCTCTGATGAGTTTCATCGTTTATCTCCTTCCCTTAGGTCCATTGCCTCCCACACCTTGATTTAAGAGCTCATCAGGCAAGAAGGTTGGAACGAAAGGAGGAAAGCCATAAATATTAAAATCCCTTAGAATTCTCTGTTAAGTAGTAGTATATTCTGTTGCTTTAGCACGCTGGCTTCAGAGCCAGAGAAATGAGATGGAATCCTCACTATGCTGTTCACTGTGTTATTGCCTTGAGAAAATGCTAGCACTTTCCTAATTTTCAGTTTGTCCTCATTTGGTTTGGCAGACATTTTTGGTAAGGATTCATCAATGAGTTAAAATCATGCAAATCATTCAGCTTGGTGCCAGACAGACATCACCTAACCCATTCCCTGCTGCATCAGCTCATGCTCTTTCTTAGTTATTCATATCATAAACTCATTTTTCTCATCTGTGCTTGCAGGGTTTTTTTATTTCTTCCATGGATCATCACAGTTTGAGTTTGACCCCAATGCCAGGACGGTGACACACACCCTGAAGAGTAACAGCTGGCTCCTCTGCTGACTGTCACAGAAGACATACACAAACACTGGAAAATGAGTCTCAGCATTTCTTACCTAATTTATTATGTGTCAGAATGACTAATTATTCCTGTGTGCTGTGTGGCTCACGAAGATGAGCCCAGCAGACAGCTTTCTTAGTGAGCATTGCCTGAACCCTGTACTTGCTCTTGAGTTGTGTTGCACAGAAGTGAAAACTTCTCATCTTAGCAGGTGAGAGGATGCATCTCAGTGTGTATTTTATTGTTTAATAAAGAGCTTTATTTTTGGACAATTCCTTGCTTCCTAGAGTAATTCCTTCCCAGAATATTAATCATGCCATGTCCTGAACATCTGAAAGATAATAATGCAGTAGGGGCAATGAAGTCATAAGCCACAAACGGGGCCACATGGCTGTCAATACCCTCTCCTATCCTCTGTACAATAAAACCTTTACTTTTGCCTCACATACATTGTATTCTTTATTATCTAAAGAGGAATGAGATATATCAGTAGTTGTCTTGTAAGACTGGGGAAAGAGCTTTCTAGAATACTAAAGCCTACAAAGCGAGGTTATGGGTTAGTCCACTTCACGACTTTACATGTAGGCAAAAAAAATTAATTTGGAGGTTTAGTCATTGGTATTCCTGATTGTCACAGAGACTGAATTTCTCATAACAACTTCACTCCTTCATCAAAACAGTCTCATTAGACTTTTGTTTCTAGATGCTCCTGGGTCACATGGTTTTGCACACATATCTCAATTGTATGGCAGCATTGACACCACTAAGATGTATCTTATTCCATACAAGGTATATTCTTGTTGATTCACATAAATGCCTGTTGTTGTCATAGATGCGAGGCACAGAACTGAGTCAAAATGCATTTAACCCAACCTCATTGATTTTCATATGGAATGGTGGGAAGTAAACTGAGCAAACAAAAAGTAAATTATTATATAACTACAAATGATAGGTTTTATTAAAGTATCTACTCTTTCAGCTCCTTGAACATGACGAGACTTTTTAAACTTATGTGACTTCAACAGTAATTTTATATTTTCATGGCATGGACCCATCTCTCACTCATCCTTTTGGATAGATGCATTTTTCCATTCTTGTGCTGGAGAAAGCTTTCTGACCAATGAAACTAAAAGAGTAGATACAACTGGCTCACAAGAGTGTTGGAAAGGAGATGCAGAAAATATTAGGTAGACAGAACGGGCATCCAGGCTATCTAGATATCCATAGAAGTATAATTTACTTACAATGTGTTGAAGAAAATCTAAACAGAGAAGTGACATGATCTACTGTATATTGAACAATTACTCTACCTGAAAAGAACAGGAAGGGGAGGGAAGCAATGATAAAAGTTGGAACACAGATAAAAGGGATTTGTAAACCATTTTATCTGCCCCAAGATGCTCTCTGCAATTGGTACCTAGAGGCAAAGAAAAATCCAGTCTTCACAAGTGGGGTCTCACTGGGTATACTAACCACACTTCCAGGCAGGCCCTATGACCAGGAACAGTTGGCCAACACAAAACAAACTCAATGGTATTTTTGTAGATTTTTTTGTCTTATTTTGCTTTGTTTGAACTTTTTTTTGCCTATTGATTTTTTTCTTGTTATTTTGATTTCCATTTTTGTGAAGTGTTTTTTGTATGGGTTTCATTTTGTCTTTTTTTAGGAGAGAAAAAGAAAAAGAACACAAATTGGCTGGGTAGGAAGGTAGGGAGGAATCAGGGAAGGGGAAAAACATGATCAAAATATATTGCATGAATTTTTTCAATGAAAAAGGTTTAAAAAGAAAAAATAAAGGGCTGTGTAGATAACAGGCTGGATATTAAGGACAGAGATGCTTGGAGAAGACTGCATGAGACCTCTAGATTCAAGCTGTATTTTATAACATTCATATTTTATAATAAATAGACAAGAGAGTTCCTAGGGAAAGGACAGAAGTAAAAGAAGCAATCCTAGATTTGTGGTCTGAGTAACTTCTTGGAGGGTAGTGGCTTCAATGATCCAGGGAAGACCAGACAACAACCCAGGAGAATAATCTCATTTTTAATCTCATATATAGACTTCTAAGAGGTAACCACATGAAGGTGTTAATAAGTTGTTTAATAAGAAAACATGGGCCGGGCGGTGGTGGCAAAAGCCTTTAAATCCAGCACTCGGGAGGCAGAGGCAGGCAGATCTCTGTGAGTTTGAGACCAGCCTGGTCTACAAGAGCTAGTTCCAGGACAGCCTCCAAAGCCACAGAGAAACCCTGTCTCCAAAGACCAAAGAAAGAAAGAAAGAAAGAAAGAAAGAAAGAAGAGAGAGGGGGGAGGGAGGGAGGGAGGAGGGAGGAGAGAGAGAGGAGAGAGAGAGAGAAGAGAAAGAAAGAAAGAAAGAAAGAAAGAAAGAAAGAAAGAAAGAAAGAAAGAAAGAAAGAAGAAAACATGGAACTCAAAATGGGTGAAAGGGAGATTTGGTGATATCAGCTCAGCCCACTGAACACAGATTTACAGGTTAACTAGAGAGAAAAGAGACAATGTTTCAGAATGAAACCTAGTCACATAAAATGTCCAGAGGTAAGGACACTCTGTGGTACTGAACAGCTCTTGAATTCTAGTGGTCTACCATCAAAGGTGTGTTAAAATATCCCACCAGGGTCTCTACTCCAAGTCCTAATGTAAGACCATGTCTAATGGAACTGTTTTGGCCTGGCCCTTCTCTATGGAGGGGAAAGAATTATTAGTAAATATTATACTGCCTCTTAAAGATCCTGTGGGCATAACAAACATGATTTGTCCACATTTTAGTGACAAAGGAACTTGCATCTCTTCTTTTAACAATGGAGATAGGGAAGCAGTAACCTGTTATGTGTCTGGGGCTTTCCTCCACCCCTGACAAAAGTCTATTTCTCTACAAATGGCCAATAAATACATTTAGAAGAATGTTTGACACCCTTAGCTACCAGCCATCAGAAAAATGCACATTACAGCTTTATCTCACCTGGGTCAGAATGGAAATCATCAAGAGAACAGATGCGAACAAATGCTGGCTGGGATGTGGAGAAAGGAGAGCTCAAAGTATAAACTTGTGCAGAGCTTCCTCAAACAAACAAACTGAAACTAGACTTGCCATATGACCCAGCTATACCAATACCGGGGATCTACCCAGAGCCATATGACAGCAACACATCCACACTCCTTGCTAGCACTGTTCATGTGCCTAGAAACAGAGCCCATCTGGATGGCCATCAACAGACGAAGGGGGAAAGACAAAGCAGTACGTGTACATAATGGAATTTTGTGTAGCCTTTGAGAAATGTACTCATGACATCTGCAAGAAAATGGATGCACCTGGAAACCATATTAAATAAGCCACACTCAGAAAAACAAATGGATTTAATGTGCGTGTGTATGTATGTGTTGTGTGTGTGTCTGTGTGTGTATATGTGTGTGTTGTGTGTGTCTGTGTGTGTGTGTCTTCGTGTGTGCAATGTATGTGTTGTGTGTGTCTCTCTGTGTGTATATGTATGTGTTGTGTGTGTCTGTGTGCATGGATCTCACTCTGTCTATATGTATGTATTGTGTGTGTATGTGTGTGGGGTGTGTGTGTCTATGCGTGTATGTGCATGTGTGTATCTGTGTGTGATATCTGTGTATGTATATGGTGCGTGTGTGTGTGTGTGTGTGTGTCTGTCTGTCTGTCTGTCTGTCTGTCTGTCTGTCTGTCTGTGGTGTTTGTATGTGTGTGTGGTGTATATGTGTGGTATGTTTATGTGTCATGTTCAGATACCACTGGGAGTTCACACTCAGGGGCACTAGTGGAGTACTGTAGTTGTGCCCTTTCTTGTGTTTGCTGATTTAGACTCAGTGCTATCAGAAGGTGTCCTTTATGTATTTAAAACTGAGAAGCTCTGAGTCCTCTTCGACCCTTCTGCAGAGTGGCTCCTTCATCCATGATCCCATGGATGTAACAGCACCACGTCCTTCTTCTGTCCTGAAACCTCAGTCTTCTTCACCCTGATTACAGACCATATTCTATGGTTTACCACAGCCTATGCACTGCACCTCAGTCTGAGGGTGGGGGGTGGAGGCATTAAGTGATACACTGTAAAAATGGCAGAGTGGCCAAGAGACTACTCAACCTTAGTAACAGTCTACCTCCAAGTCAAGCTTCTCCTTCACTTACAGAAAGCTCACCCTCCTTCAAAACATGGCTCCTTTACCACTTTGTCCAAGATAGTCAGATGAAATTAAACTGCAAGGTATTTATCAAGTTTTGAAATCAATTTTGGCATGACAGAATTCCTAAGAACACATGGTAAATCTGTTTGGAACAGAGAATGTAGTTGAGCCTGCGCTGAAAACACCCTGGGTGTGGTGCTGACACAAAGTCACAGTCCAGTGGGCAAACACATTGAATTTGGGTAAAAGGCCAGGCATGTGGTGCATAATCTCAGCAGTCATTTAGGTCAAGGCAAAAAGGTGGCAACTTTGGGGCTACAGAATGAAACACCGTCAGAGAAGTGAGGTTAAAATCGGGCTCCAATCTCAACTGAGTGGAACAGGTGAGGTCTGATGATGTCAGATCCTGATCCCAGGATGCATGAGGGACACTGAGAACAATCTGACACAACCAAAGGTAAGCTGTGTAGGGAGACGAATAGAGTATGGCACTTGAAAGGACAGATGCCACTGGTCAACAAGGCTGCTGAGGGAGGGATACATCTGAGCATTTATGTGACAAGCAGTAGTTAACCTAGTATAAACAAGAGTCTGTGAACAGGACACAATGGGGAAGATAGGTAGTAGCACACTATGCAACCTCCTGGCACTTGGAGATTCAGTCAAGGATGTTTGAACAAACTTGGATCTGTGTAGGAAAACCAAACTGTTTTCTCCTCCGTATTCTCTACACTCTGCAACCAGGTAGGTGGGGGCTTTCTACCACACTAACCAGTTCTCTAGGTGTCCCTATGTCAACTGTGTACCCTACAGTTTAAGTAAGGCACTGCCTACCTAGCATGTAGGCAGTCACATAACACTGTTTTCACTTCAGATTCCAAGAGCACAGCTGGGCCTCCTGAGTCTCTGGACTTCCTATTAGCTCTCTTTAAGTGGAATAACTTGCTAGAGTGGCACACAGAGCTCAGGGAAATCTTACCATTGTCAAAAGAGCATCAGAAAGGTTACAGATAGAGAGGCATTCTGGGAAGGCATATGAGAAGCACAGAGCCCGGTACTCTCCCCAAAAATCATCCTCTCAGATGTCAGCGTGCTTTGTCCACTACCCAGGAATCTCTCCAGGCCCCACCTGAGGAAATTTTACCACAGCTTCCTCACACAGGCATGATCAGTTGCTGGTATAACCTCCCTCTAAAGAAGATGGTGCTGCAAGCACAATTTGATCTTTCTGATGAGCAACCCTGCCCAGGATCCCATGAAAACAAAAGTAGCTCCTTTCATGCAGGAAATTTCAAGCGTGTGTCAGATGTGTGTCAGGAATCACAGACAAAGACCAGATACTAGAATAAAACATTCATTTACCATTGGTGTCTGCATGGGTATTAAGACCTTATCTCAGGAAATAGGACAGAGGCTAAACATTAGAACAAAAGATCATCCTAGCACTCAGGACATTCCAAATCAAGTCTGTACATTAAAGACTAATTTTCCCAATTTGTCTTAGTGGCCACCGTGGACACAATCATATACCAAGAATGTTATCAGCAGACTGTGAGGTTCAAAACCGATGGAACTGTTCTGGCTCCAGATGTTAAATAGAACTGGATTAGAGTTTGATTATATGGATAATTGCTCTGTAAGTATGACTCCACATAAAGAGATCACTTGTCTCCTTAAATGTCCATTATTAATAAAAGTTACCACAACTTCCACGGATCAGATCACTGCTTCTGTAGGCAGGGCATGACTCATCTGCATCCTCTGCAGAGTCTGCCTCAGGGTTGCATTCTCATCCTGAAGTTTAACTTCAAACTCACTCAAAATGGTCATATGTTTGATTTCTTTTCATTGTCACTGTCGATGGCTATTGTTGGCAAACCCCAGCCACAGATATCCCTCTCAGCATCCCTCTGTCTCCTAAAGCTTAAGCCACTGGCTCTCCTCCTGCAGGTGCAGGCATGCTCACAAATCCTTGAGCTGGAACCCAGCAGAGGCAGAAGCATGGAAACAGCCACCTTGCCTCTCCCTAAGAATTCTCATCAATTTGTCATGAGTACTGGTCCAGTCCTGACATGGAGTTCTGTGAAACAGTAAGAAATGCACACACTGTGCTATGGCCATATTGAAGACTCACACAGAGGCCCAGGATCTACTCAGAAAGAGCTTCTTCCTCACTCTTTCATACTGGCAAGTCTCAGGAATTCTTCAAGGAAAGCAGACATAGAAGTGGGAAAGCAAAAGGCAAGAGCAGAATGAATGAAAATGGGGACACGACCACTCCTAGGTGTGATTGAGGAGGTTTTTATTTAGTTATGAGGGAACAAACAGCCAGAGGCCTCTGGTGGAGTCCAGACTGAACATGGCCAGAGAGGTTGTGAGAGTGAGAGAGGAAGAGAAGAGAGGGGACCAAGAGAGTCCATGGGAAACCAGAGACCAACCGCAGAAAATGAAGAAGCCAAGAGAGACAAGAGGCTAAGAGAGAGAGAGAGCCAAGAGAGCACATGGCCAAAATATCTGAGGTTCTGTAAGGAATTAGAAGCTGGGGTAGAGGAAGTGAAGCCTAGCCCCTAGTCTGGAGAGGTTTAGGTAAGGGATGGGGTAAGAGGTGCTGGTAAGAGCCACAGATATGAAGTAACACTTATCCTTGGTTTCTTTGGGACCTGACACAGGAGGGAAGGGGGAGAAAGGTGGTGCCCAGGGAAACAGGAACAGCAGAGAGTGTTCAAGTCTAGTGCCTACCAGAATTTCTCAAACCACCTTTGGTCTTCACATTTCCAATAAGTCACAGAATAATACTTCTGTAAAATAACAAAGATGAGAAATTTGTAAGAAAATAAAATTACAAAGATATTAAGAATGTCACATAGTTTGTTCTGCACAGTGTTTCATGTAACCCAAGCTGGCCTTGAACTCACTGCATAGCTGAGGATGACATTGAAGTTCTTGTTTTCTTACCTCTACTTCCTGAGTACTGGGATTACCAGTGAGTGCCACTAAACCTGGCTTATGTCTTACTGGGGAGAGAACTTTGTACATGCCAGGTAAGAACTCTACCAATGGAACTATGTCTAAAGCCCTGTGTTTTTTTCTAGTTTTTTTATTTAAATTAGAAACATTCTTATTTTACATATCAATCCCAGTTCCCTGCCCCTCCCATCCTCCCATGTCCCCCACCAACTCCCCATCCCATGCCCCTTCTCCTCCCCAGGGAGGGTGAGGCCTTCCATGAGGGACATGGCATAGGCCCTCCCCTGTGTTTCTAGGCTGAGATATTATCCCTCTATGTGGAATGGGCTCCCAAAGTCCATCCATATACTAGGGATAAATACCATTCCACTTCCAGAGGCCCCATAGACTGTCCAGGCCTTCTAACTGACAACCACATTCAGGGGTCCTGGTTCTGTCCTATGCTGGTTTCCCAGATGTCAATCTAGGGACCATGAGCTCCCACTTGTTCAGGTCATCTGTTTCTGGGGGTTTCCTCACCCTGGTCTTTACCCTTTGCTTATCACTCCTCCCTCTCTACAACTGGATTCCAGGTGTTCACCTCAGTGTTTAGCTGTAGGTGTTTGTTTCTGCTTCCATCAGCTACTGGATGAAGGCTCTAGGATGGCATATAAGGTAGTCATCAATCTCATTAGAGGGGAAGGGCATTTAAGGTAGCCTCTCCACTATTGCATAGATTCTTAGTTGGGGTCAACCTTGTAGATCTCTTGACATTTCCCTGGTGTTAGATTTCTCTTTAAACCTATAATAGCTCCCTCTATTAAGGCATCTCTTTTCTTGCTCTCCTTTATTCTTCCCCTGACTCAGTCTTCCTGCTCTCTCATGTCCTCTTCCTCCCTTCTATTCTCCCTTTCTCTATCTCTTATCTCCCTCTCCCCTCCCCCATGCTCCCAATTTGCTCAGGAGATCTTATCCCTTTTCCCTTCTCCAAGGGACCCTGTATGTCTCTCTTGGGATCCTCCTTGTCTCTCTCCCTAGCCCTGTTTTTAAATAATTACATTCATACATATTTGTCACCCTGCCAAGCTACTCTAAGTACTTATTTTTTGGGTACTTATTCTCTAGTTTTGTATAAATCCCATTATAGAATAATAGTAAACAATCTGTGAGCCAGAAGACTGTATTTTTTAGCAATATTGGTCTATAGTCCATAAGTAAAGCCATGCATTACAGATGGGAAAAGCACTGGAACCCTCTACTGCCAGAGACTTGTTCTGTATCCATCTGCTGGGTTAGGCTGCAGAAAGCCAGGTCTAGAAGTCTGAGTGTTTGGTACAGTAGAATCTGCACCATGCTTGTTACTGGGAAAGAAGTATTTCTGTTAGGGATAGTGGGATTCCAGCAGCTAGAACCAGAAGAGCTGAGAGTACTTGGAATTGGGGGTAAGGTGCTGACCTTTCTTTGTAGCATTTTTATTACTGCAAATCTTCAACTCATTTGCAACAACCCCATATTCACTGAGATATCATTACCTTTGTACTCCTGGCTCTGTGAAATCACTTGGAAATGCTCCCAAATATTCACCATGCTCCAGTGTAACTACTGACTTTAACCATTTCTCCATCAAACTGCTATTTCTTTAAATTATTTGCTGTGCTCAGTCAAGAGGTCTGTGATGTATGCCCAGTCAGTGTTGTGGGATGAATGGGTGGACTGTTAGCCTAGGGAGGAAGTGATATTTAACATGAAGAATGAGTGGGGATTGTCACGCCATTGTCCAGAGAGGAAGAATGTCCCAAGAAACTCTATGAACTATGTCTGGGAGGTACTAGAGGACAGGCTGTATCTGGGAAATTCCAAGGCGATGTCTAGTAGAGTCTAGAGGGATGGGTGCTGGGGTATATTTTTGAGAAAAAATATGAAGCATTCAGCTTTTCAATTGATAGCTGAGAGTATGAACCTTTAATATGAGGAACAATTGCATTGAAGGTCTCCACTTTAAGTGCTTAACAATTTATTCAGTCAGTAATCATTTTATCTCAGCTAATAGGTTATAAGTTAAAAATAAAGGGTCATGGCAGAGCATGCCTGTAACCCCAGCACTCTGATGAGGCACGAGGACTGAGAGTTCAAGGTCAGCCTGAGGTGCAGAGCAAGACCCACACTCAAAACAGCAACAGTGGCTGGGGAAGTGGTTCAGCGATAGACTGCCAGTTGCCCAAGGGTGAGGACCTTACTTCACATCTCAAGAATCCGTGGAGAGCTTGATACAGTAGTGTGGGTCTGTAACCCCAGGGCTTCTAGAGCTAGATGGGAGGCACACAGGCGGATCCTTGGAAGCTTGAGGACCAACCAGTCTGATGTATGCTGCTGTGAACAAGAGACCTTGACCCAAAGAAAATGGAAGATGGGGCCCAACACCTGAAGTTGTCCTCTGACCTCCATATACATGCCATGGCAAGTGTCGTCCCCCGTCCCCCCCCCCAACACACACACACCATACACTCACATACACACAAACATTAGAAAAGAAAAACATTAAAATAAAGGATTAATTCACCCACTAGCAAACGACCCAAAGTGCTTCTGCTATGAGCATACCGGATCTCTCTACAGCTGGAGAGGTCAACAATACTGAACTCGATGAGCAGTGGAAGGAATAACCTAGTTTCCCAATGTTTAAGTCCAGGAAATTTTCTGGATCTTACTACATAACAGTTGTAGAGAGGGAGGAGTGATGAGCAAAGGGGTCAAGACCAGGCTGGGGAAACCCACAGAAACAGCTGACCTGAGCAAGTGGGAGCTCATGGATCCCAGACTGACAGCTGGGGAACCAGCATAGGACCAAACCAGGCCCCCTGAATGTGAGTGACAGTTGGGGGACCTTGGTCAGTCTATGGAGCCTATGGCAGTGGGACCAGTATTTATTTCTAGTGCACAAATGGGCTTAGGAGCTCATTCCCTGTGGAGGGATACTCTTAGCCTAGACACACAGCGGAAGGCCTAGGTCATGCCCCAAATGATGTGACAGACTTTGATGATCCCCCATGGGAGTCCTCAACCACTCTGAGGAGTGAGTGGGAGGTAGGATGGGGAAGTTGGTGGTGGGGCTTGGGGGTGGGAGGGAAAAGGAACTGGGATTGGTATGTAAAATAAGATTGTTTTTAATTTAAAAAAATTAAAAATATCGAAAAACCAAAAAAAGAAAATATATATGTATAAAGAAAAAATAATAATAACAACAAAATGCTCCTCCAAATGTCATGACTGAAAACTGCAGCCACCCCTGTTTATGTGGTTGATGGCTTCAAGCTGTGGGGTTATTACTGTGTGGTCACAGTCAGAATGTTAGTGGAATTGGACTCATCTCTGGCTTCTCAGCTCACACGTCTGGTACCTCACTGGAAAAGCTGCAGCTGCCTCACTCCTTACAGCTGGACTTGCTCATGGTGTGTGACTTCAGATAAGCCTGCCTTCTCCCACAGATACCAGCATTCTGAAGCAATTTATATGGGGCCCCCAGCCTCTCAGGTGCTGCCTTGCTTTGGCTTATTTTTGTAGCCAAAGTACTTATAGATTCCACCGAAATTTAAGAGGAAAGGACATAGACCTAATCTCCCAAATGAGGGGAAATAGGATTTGAGTGCACTCTAAATCATTTTTACTATAGCTATGTAAGGATGTGTGCAAACTTGACCCCTGAGCATTCAGTGGGAAGCTGATCTGTGTGGAGTATTGTCTCTCAGTCACTAACATGGCATTGAGTACCCAGAAGTTCATCTGGAGATGATTGGATTGATAGAGTTTTCACAGTAAGATTGATGGGATGGTATAGAATTGTCACAAACTAACCCAATGCTCAGCTGTAGATGTTTGTGATCGGGGCTGGGGAGTATTTGTTTTGGAACTGTGACATTCTTAGACTCAATATTCAGCTCATAGCAATGACGATGGTGTGGGAATTTCTGGTCATGTGAAGTTCTCCCTAAACAGGCTCCAAATTTACACAGGAGATGATGTATTCTGTGGTTCATAATGTTGATTCAGCTAAAAGATATTTCCATTTAAATTCATGCAACCATCAAGAAACTGTTTCCTCAGGAAATTTACTTTAAGAGGTTGGAACCCACTTCCAATGACCTCACTCAGTTTCTCAAATGATTTCTTTCTATATACTTTTCTAAGAAATGAAACAACTTAACATTCTGAATTTCATTTTTTTATTTCATTTTTACCACCTCACATGAGAGGGTTTTTAGCTGATTGTTTTTTAAAAGGTATTTTCTAGGGGAAAAGGCTGTTTGTCCACCCTAAGGTCAATCAGCCATCATTGAATGTCCTTCATTGTGAAATACAGTTCACTCTACTTCATCTAGCCCTCCCAGAAATCATATGGAAAGCTGTCATTGCATTTTCAAGACAAGAAAACTAAACTTATGTAGGTTGGGATACTAATTCTATATGTGAAATATCAAATAGAAGTTGACAGTTCTCTCTGTCTCTCATGGAGCTGAGATTACTTTAAAGTGCAAGTTTCTATTGATAGTCCATTAGCCGTGACTACAGAGTTCACTAGCAATTGTGTCCCCTTTGCAGAGTTTCTAAGCAGTTACACTGAGAGTTACACTGGTAGCCTCTTATATACAAATATAAAACAGGCTGATAAAGAAATCAGAGGAACATCACCCTTTACAATAGCCACAAGTAACATAAAATATCTTAAGGTAACTCTAACCAAACAAGTGAAAGACCTGTATGAAAGAACTTTAAGTCTTTGAAGAAACAAATTGAAGAAGATGTCAGAAAATGGAAATACCTCTCATGTTCTGGGATAGGTAGGAGCAACATAATAAAAATGGCAGTCTTACCAAACACAATATACAGATTCAGTGCAATTCCCATCAAGTCCCAACACAATTCTTCACAGACCTCAAAAGGACAATACTCATCTTTATATGGAAGAAAACCAGGATAGCTAAAACAATCCTGTACAATAAAGGAACTTCCAAAGGCATCACCATACCTGACTTCAAGCTTTACTATAGAGCTATAGCAATAAAAACTGCTTGGTATTGGTATAAAAACAGACATGTGGATCAATGGAATTGAATCAAAGACCCTGACATTAATCTGCATACCTATGAACACCTGATTTTTTTATAAAGAAGCCAAAATTGTACGATGGGAAAAAGAAAGTATCTTCAGCAAATGGTGCTGACATAACTGGAAGTCAGCACATAGAAGAATGAAAATAGATTTATATCTATCACCATGCACAAAACTCAATTCAAAGTGAATCAAAGACCTCAACATAAATCCAATACACTTAACCTGATAGAAGACAAAGTGGGAAGTAGCTTTGAAAGCATTGGCACAGGAGACCACTTCCTAACTATAACACTAGTAGCACAGACACTGAGAGCAACAATCAATAAATGGGAACTTCTGAAACTGAAAAGAATTTGTAAGACAAAGAATATAGTCAATAAGACAAAATGGCAGCCCACAGAATGGGAAAAGATCTTCATCAATTCCACATCTGTCAGAGGGTTAGTCTTCAGAATAAATAAATAACTCAGGAAACTAGATATCAAAATACTAAATAATCCAGTTAAGAAATGGGTACAGCATGGTCCCCCGGAGAAGGGGAAAGGGACAAGTTCTCCTGAGCAAATTGGGAGCATAGGGGGAGGGGAGAGGAAGTTAGGAAAAAGAGAAGGGGGAAAGGGAGGGGAAAGGAGGACATGAGGGAGCAGGAAGATTGAGTTAGTGGAAGAATAGAGGAGAGTAAGAAAAGAGATACCACAATAGAGGGAGCCATTGTAGGTTTAAAGGGAACAGGATGGTCAAGTTGGGGGAGGAATGGAGAAGAAGAGCAATGAAAGAGCGATCTTGATAGAGCCATCATGGGGTTTGGGAGAACCTGATGCTAGGGAAATTCCCAGGAATCCACAACGATAACCCCAATTAAGACTCCTAACAATGGTGGAGATGTTGCCTGAACTGGCCTTCTCCTGTAATCATATTGGTGACTACCCTAATTATCATCTTAGAACCTTCATCCAGTAACTGATAAAAGCATATGCAGAGATCCACAGCCAAGCACCAAGCTGAGCTCTGGGAGTCCAGTCAAAGAGAGGGAGGGAGGATTATATGAGCAAAGGGGGTCAAGATCATGAAGGGGAAACCTACAGAGACAGTTGACCTGAGCTAGTGGGAGCTCTTGGACTTTGGACTGACAGTAGGGGATCCTGCATAGAACTGAACTAGGCCCTTTGAATGTGGATGATAATTATGTGGCTTGGTCTGTCGGTGGGCCAGTAGTACCAGGATCTATGCCTAGTGTATGATCTGGCCTTTTAGATTCCACTCCCTATGGTGGGACACTTTGCTCAGCCTTGATGCAGGGACTTGGTCCTGCCTCAACATGACATGCCAGGCTTAGTTAATTTCCAATGGGAGACATTACCCTCTCTGAGGAGTGGGGAGTGGGGAAGTAAGGGGGAAGGAGGGGAAACTGTGGGTGGTACGTAAAATGAATAAAAATAAAATAAAGCAACTTCCTATATCTACTTGAAACTTGTTGTATATACATAATGGATGTTGGACTGGTATTGCCTTATGTATTATCAGGACAATTTTATTTTTCATCTATTCTCCACAGAAGTCTCTTTCTAGCCATATTTTTATAATACCAAAACATCACTGTGTGTGTGTGTGTGTGTGTGTGTGTGTGTGTGTGTGTGTGTGTGAATACATACAAAAGTATGTATACAGATACTATCTTATCATCACATTGATTAAATTTATAAGTTGGGTCAAGTGCTGTATTGAACGATAGTAATTTGTGATGGTTATTAGAAATGAACTCCTAAGAATAAATATGAAAGACAAATAATGTTGAAAAAAGAAAAGCTAGCTGGGCGTTGGTGGTGCACACCTTTAATCCCAGTACTCAGGAGGCAGAGGCAGGTGGATCTCTGTGAGTTCGAGGCCAGCCTGGTCTCCAGAACGAGTGCCAGGATAGAGAAACCCTGCCTCGAAAAACCAAAAAAAAAAAAAGGAAGAAAAGAAAAAAAAAAGAAAAGTAACTATACAAGAGACACTGATCTATCTGAAAGTCATGTTCCTTGTGTGGTAATAAGTGCACCATGAACTGTTTCATCAGTTATGCAAGAAAGGACATATTTGTATGCAAGTTGAATAGAACAAAGTTAAGGTGAAATGATTTTAGCAGGTTGGGCTAATCCCTAATTGCAGATGTTTCATTCAAAATTTTTATAGGTTTTTCTGAGATTTTTTTTTATTTTGTGTGTGTGTTCTAACCGCATTATGCATTTATGCCAGAAGATGGCATGAGATCCCCCAAGAGATATGTGGGCCACAATGTGGTGGCTGGGAATTGAACTCAGGACCTCTTGAAGAGCAGCCAGTGCTCTTCACAACTGAGCCATCTCTCCAGCCCCTCCACTCACTTTCTGCCTGTACTCTCAACTGTCAGAATTTAAGTAATTCCTCATTTGACAAGGAAGAATGACGATCATACCACACTAGAGCAAACAGCTAATCCTCAGATACTCATCTCTTCATCCATTCACTTTGCCACCAGCTATGAGTTATCTCATGAGTGCCATGCAGGAAAATGGAAGGGATAGTATAAAATCTCCCTAAAGTATATAAAGAAGGAATGTATCTCACTAGAACTTGAAGGACTATGACACAGTAAAGCAGTGGTTCTCAACTTTCCTAATGCTGCGACCTTTTAGTACAGTTCCTCATGTTGTGGCGACCCCAACCACAAATTATTTCATTGCTATTTCATGACTGTAATTTTGGTACTGTTATTAGTTGTAACGTGATATTTTTAGAGATAGGAGTTTGCCAAAGGGGTGGTGACCCACAGGTTGAGAACCACTGCTGTAAAGTGTCTTCCAGAGTTAAAGGGGTGGGCAAAGAGGCACATCCCACTGAAAACAGACTAACGTGTAATGAAAAAGCAAAATCACCAGATGTGGTGGTTAGTCTTAACTGTCAAGTAGATGTGGTTTAGAATCACTTCAGAAACCATGCTCTTTGAGAGCTTGGCTTAGGTGCGGTTGGAAAGTCCACCTTAATATGGACAATACTAACACACCAACTGGGATCCTGGATGGAACAAAAAGGAGAAAGTGAGCACAAGCATTCATCCAAGGCTCTGTCTTCCCAGCTGTGGAGGCAATGTAACCAGCCACCTCCCGCTCCCACTGCCATAATGAGTGTATTCCTTGAACTGTCAGTCAAAATAAACTCTTCCTGCCTTCCACGTTGGTTTTATCCAGTATTTTGTCACAACTCAATAAGAAACAAGTACACAAATGGAGTGCAGTGGCAAAGCAAGGGACGCCACAGCAACGAAACTGTCTGCAGTACTTCCTATTACAGTCAGGGCTAAGCAACTTTCCTCCTGGGTGTTATGCATGCACCCCAAGTGGGAAATGGAAGACAAATGTGAAGCATAAAAGTTTTATTCTAGATGAATTTGTGAGAGAAATCCCCCGACAATAGAGAGAGGAGAATGGGATTACACTACAGCTGAAAAGTGGAGGGGCACAGAGAAAGGCGGCGTTTTAGGTCTGTCTAATCTGAGCTGTGACAGTTTATGCCAGCGGGAACTCACTGGTACAAGCAATAGGATTCTGGAATTCTAGAAGCCAGCAACCCAATCCTCTCCACCACCCTGTGGGATTATGGGGCATTGGCAGAAACCGTCTTGAGGGTCACCACCATTCCTTTGTTAAAGAGAACCAGCCGAGGGTAGTGAGGGAGCAGACTATGAGAATGTCACGATGAAAGCCAACATTATGTATCAACTAAGAACACGAGAGGGGGAGAGGAAGAGAGAGCCAGAACTGGACAGTAGATAGTAAAAAACAAACAAACAAACAAAAACAGTTTTTATTCCAGAATTATTTCAACAGGGAAAAAAAAAAGAGATGTACTTGTAGACGTGCCTGGGCTTCACTGTGAACACCAAATGCTGGGGGGCGGGGGGTTATAGCCAAGAAGCACTGTGGGTGTCAGTGTGTGGGAAACTAAGTTTCTGGCCAAATTTCATACTGTGCAACTGAAGAAACTTGGTAGGGTTTCTGCTGAAGGAGGGTCAGAGTGACTAGACACCAAGAGTGGAGGGGGGGTGGGGTGAGAAATTTTGCCCCTGAAAAATCCTGCCACAGAGAGATGTTAGAGTCTCCAGTTAACACCACAAAGATAGTCTCATATGAGGTTGGGGAGAGTCACAAAGTGGGAATGGGAGTCTTAGATGATTTCATAGAATAGCTGTTGAGTGTCTGTTAATGAAACTTAAGCAGTAATCTTAAGGACTGAATTTGGACCAGATGCAAGGTGGGCAGGCTGCACCCCAAGCTCAGCTGAACATGCAGAGGGAAGCATTGTTCTGAAGCTATGAAAGATGCATTTTTTAAATTAAACTAAGGGCAGAAGGGCAATGATGCTTAAATGGTGTGTACCTGTTATGGTCCCCACCATGCAAGAGATATTGCCCACTTCTCCATGGATGTCTCTCATTTAATTTGCAAAGCAAAATCTAGATGTGTGCTTTGTTCCTAATGGATTGCCTTACAAATCCTGACAAGCCTTGTTTCCCACTGAGAAATAGGAAGGATTATCAACAATGTGTGTCTGCTTATCACTGTACTAAATGACAGCCTCAAAAGAAAACACAGAACAACCTTGAGTAGCCTCTCTATAAAGGTCTGGGTGTCTGCAGCTAGTACCGAAAGAAAAACACAATGTGTCTACATACTTTCTACCCAGTTCTACAGAAACAGTCTTATAATTCTATACCTAACTGGGACCTCTGGGAGAGAACCATTGTTGCCAAGGCTGGCAAAAAAAATAAAATAAAATAAGATTTTCCAAGAGACAGAGAGAGAGAGAGAGAGAGAGAGAGAGAGAGAGACAGAGACAGAGACAGAGACAGAGACAGAGACAGAGAGAGAGACTGACTATTTCTGTCTCATTTCTGCCCAAGACAGTTTATGGAAACTAGTTCCCCAAGATAGGTGACAGAAACTCCACTTTTCTCCCACCTTTCATCTTGGAGCTGGCCACAGAGAAGTTCTCTTGTTAGACCTTCTCATTCCTGAGAAGTCCTGCTCCATAATCCATAGGCTTGTGCTACACGTTGTAGTTGTACTTTCTCTCCGGGACCACCAGCCCACAAATAACAACACAGAGACCTCTTGTTAATTATGAAAGTTTGGCCTTCAGCTTAGGCTGTTTCCAGCTAGCTAACTTAATTAACCCATTTTGTTTTTGTTTTTGTTTTGTTTTGTTTTTCGAGACAGAGTTTCTCTGTGTTGCTTTGAGGTTGTCCTGGAACTGGCTCTGTAGACCAGGCTGGCCTCGAACTCACAGAGATCCATCTGCCTCTGCCTCCCGAGTGTGGGATTAAAGGCATGATCCACCAACACCCTAATTAACCCATTTTTAAACCTATGTTCTGCCATATGGCTTTTTTACCTCTCCATAATTCTGTACGTCTGACTTCGCCCACATCTCTCTGGCTTCTCCCCGCTTCTCATCATCCCAGCGTTCTCTCTCTCCCCAGAAAGCCCACCTATTCTCTCCTGCCTAGCTATTGCTCACTCAGCTCTTTATTAAACCAACCACAGTGACACATCTTCACACAGCACAAACAAATATTCTGCAACAACACATTGGGGACAAGAGGAGTCTAGATAGACAAGGTTTGCTGAATTTCCCCCCGCACAATTTATTAGCAATTCTGCCTATGCAACTAAGTCTCTATCAAAAAGGAGAAGATGGCCAGGCAATGGTGGGGCACACCTTTAATCACAGCACTCGGGAGACAGAGGCAGGCGGATCTAGTTGGAGGCCAGCCTGGTCTCCAGAGCGAGTTCCAGGACAGCCAGAGCTACACAGAGAAGCCCTGTCTTGATGAAAGAAAGAAAGAAAGAAAGAAAGAAAGAAAGAAAGAAAGGAAGGAAGGAAGGAAGGAAGGAAGGAAGGAAGGAAGGAAGGAAGGAAGGAAGGAAGGAGAGAGACAGAGACAGAGACAGAGACAGAGACAGAGACAGAGACAGAGAGAGCAGGTGCCTGAGTAAGCATAAGGCATAAGGAAGCCGTGTGCCTTCTTCTACTCCTCTCTCTGTGTGTCCCTTCATCTGTAACCTTTGTAATATCCTTCATGACAATCCAACAAAGGAGAAAAAGGTGGCAAGGGGATTAAAAATGGAAGGAGAAAGGAGGATAGGAGGGGGAGGGGTACAGAGAAGAGAACATAAGAGAAATGAGGGGAAATGAAGGGGGGGTAATTATATTCCTTGTGGCCAGCAGGGGTCGCCCAATAGCCAGAAAACAAATAAAATGCAGGGACTGGGTTGGCCTGGCCTCTGAATAGAAATGGGGGAGGAGGGGATGGAGGGGACGCTGAGACAAGATGTGGATGGGGGCCTGGTAGGAGAGGAAGGAGGGGAAACAGAGGTGAGGTGAAGACACTCAGGTAATGACACCCTTACTTCAGTCCAACTCTGAAACTGTGCCATGTGTAGTGGGATAAGGAAAACAATGGAGTCCATTTGGACTGGAGTAGAAGACACACAAGGCCGAAGGCTTCCTTTGAGCTCAGGCTTCCAAGTGGGGCCTCTGGTCCTCCTTTGCCATCTTCCTCACAGACTGAAAATATTACTGCATGCTTATGTTCTAGACACCTCTGTAAAATATATTTTAAATCCACTTTAAAGTTCAGTTTAGGAGCTGAGAAGGTTACATAATCTGTGAAGTACTTCTTGTCTTGTGAAGATGAAGACATGGGTTAGATCCCAGAACCCAGATGTGGAGGCCAGGGGGCAGAGAGAATGGTGAGGTGCCCTGTGTAGCCTGTCTGGAAGTCTCCACTGACCCTCCTATCGCTCTGGGGGATATTTAGACATCTATGTCATTGTCTCCCTTGTCCTCTCATCCATGAATCTAGGCAAGTTTTCTGCTTGATTTGAGATGGCAGGTACTGGTGGTCCAGCCTGGAATTCAAATTTGGGCTTGATGAACCAGAGACTGGCGTAGGATGGGCTCTCTCTCTCTCTCTCTCTCTCTCTCTCTCTCTCTCTCTCTCTCTCTCTCTCTCTCAGTACCCTTGGGGTTGAGTCCTCCACAAACTGAGCATGTGGTTCTCATGTGTCTTCCATCCTCTGCTTCTCCTCCAAATGACAACAATAGCTGTGCAAGAGAAGTCAGGGAATTTAGGTGGCATGAACATGTGTGAAACAGTGTAAATATTCAACAAATGTTAGTTTGCATCATAAATATCCCAATCTTTGTCCTTTCTTTGAAAAAAAACAAACCTCCTTATAGATAGTGAATGTTTTAGTACATTATGGCAAAGCCCTGCCCTACAGAAACCACTGTTTATGTATGTGTGCATTAAATGTACATATTGTTAGGTGTGCCTGTGTGCCCATGCACATATGTATGGAGGACAGATGACAGCCTTGTGCACCATTCCTTCAATGCTGTCATGTGACTTTTGTTTGTTTTGTGCCAACTAGCCTGGAACTTACCAAGTAGACTAGGCTGGCTGGCCAACTACCCATAGAAACTCCCCACCCCAACATACACACACACACACACACACACACACACACACACACACACACACACCACCCAGTATTGGGATTGCACTCATGTACTGCTACACCCAACGTTTTACCTGCATGCTGAGTCAAATCCAGGTCCTCGCGCTTGTGTGGCAAGCACTGCACTAACTGAGCCGTATCTAGATGATGCTTGTGGTCCCCACACAGACTACTTTATGACACATACTCACAGGCATCAGTGGTAGATTAGGGACAGGGGGCTTACAGGTGTAAAATTTGTTCCAATGATGATCTGTGAATATTAACTAGTACAGCCTCCACATCATACACACAAGAGAACGGAACTGCATCCGCCAGTCTCCTGCTCCTAACAGCTTGCCGTAGCAACCCATACTCTTTTCTCCTGTTGAAGGACCACGCCACTCTTAGGTTCCAAATCACGTTCGAGCATTGCAGAACTGTCTGAGTCTGGTTAACTATGTTGCTTCACTCTGCTGAGGCAGCAGTTGCTCAAGGTGCAGCTTTATAAGGGACCAGACTAGAGCAGTGATTGGCAAGGGATGCTGGGAGCTTCAGGGCACTTGTTAGACAGGGCAGAGGAAGGCAGGAGAGGTTGTCTTGGAAAGAAAGGTCATGCTTTGTCTGAAGATGCTTCCGTTTCTGTTCTTACTCCACATACAGCTTGCCAAGGCCTTTCCGGTACCCCCTGAAAACCTGGAAGAGGAAAATGTAAAAACTGTTGAGGTAAACGAACTCTCATTTGTGGGTGATTTGCTGATGGCTACAGAATTCAGAGAATGGCTTCCCCTTCTTGATCTAAAAAGCCAGACAGAGATTTTCTGGATGCCTTGTCAGAGGCTCAGCATAACCTTCTGGAACTTGGAGGACTCCAAGCTGACAAGGCGAGGCCCTGGGAAATCTAGATGTGAAAACAGCGGATACTTTGAAGGCCACTGCTGTGGGGCTGCTGCGGCTATGACCCTTTCAGAGAGAGTGTGTTTATTTATAAAATGAACTGAAGTTTTTACCTATGTTTTTCTTTCCCAGTAACCCTGTAATCCAGTTGTTATATGTTCTATAGGCCAATTCTAGACTGGTAAAGGCTTGCTAGTGTCCCCACACAGAAAAACAATGGTGATGGTAGACTTTGGGGAGCCCCTTTTGAGGGCCTTACCCTGCCTGGGGAGTGGAGGGAGGATGGTTAGGGGCAGGTAGGATGTTGGGGGGGAGGGGAGGGAGAGGGAGAAGGGATTGACATCTGAAGCAAGCTTGTTCCTAATTTGAACTAATAAAATAAAATTAAAATTAAAAAAACAATGGTGAGAGGGCCATCCAATTATGATCTGCCTACTGTTTCCTGTGTGGATATTTCTTTGCAGCCAAAAATTCTATCATGTGTAGAAGATGGACTAGAGATTGGGGTGGGTTATAAGGAATTAAAGTTAGCACACTGTATAGTGAGGCCAGTTGTTTTTGTTTGTTTGCTTGCTTTTGCTTTTGATTTTCATGCAAGGGAATGTGATCACAAATTTCTTGTGCATAATTTTCTTAGTGTTGAAATTTCTGGAAAGCGTCATTCTTGCTCTTTCTTTTCTTGGTATTTTTTGTGACTGGCACAGTAACCCTTAATTCATACTCAGAGTGTGTTAAGTTTATTCTATAGAAGTTCACCCTCAAAGCTCATCTCAATAACCTGTAACAGAAAGCTTCTTTTTCCCACGTCAGAGACAAAAGAAAGTGCTAGGATTTATTTAAACCTGTCAGATCCCAAAATGTGAGCTCTGCCTTCTGTCAGCTCATGTACCAGGTGGTCACACACATACAGCATGTAATATGTACACATAGGCTTCATACTTTACATTGTTTTTCAAAGTCAATCTAGAATTTCTCTATTTTAATTAAATGTATCTATTTATGTGTGGAAGGTATTGCATGCCACAACACACGTGTGGCAGAGAGAGTACAACTTGAAAGAGTCAGCTCTCACCCTCTACTGTGTGGGTGGTGAGCATCAGTCTTGTCTTGGCAGGCTTGGCAGTATGCACTTTTACCCACTGAGCCTCTACAGTTTCTGTTATTGTGCCTGTGTCTGTCAGGTCCTGTTTTGCACTATGTGGTGACTTAGACAGAACTGCAAAATGTCCAGAGCACTAAAGGCAATTTCACAGCAAAGACTCTTGTGTTTATTTTGATCAGAAATACCTACAAAAATTCTACCACTTACCAAGCAATCAATTTCGCTCTGCAAGGAGGAACAGCACAATGGTGACAGAGAAGCTTAAGGAAATGCAGCGCTTCTTTGGCTTGGCTGAGACAGGGAAGGCAGATGCAGCTACCCTGGAGATGATGAGAAAGCCTAGATGTGGAGTGCCTGACTCTGGTGATTTCATGCTAACCCCAGGAAGCCCCAAGTGGACACACACTAACCTGACCTACAGGTAACATTGCTGGAGTCCTCTGATTCATCCACCCAGCTGGTGATGAATGAGAGCCTGTGAAAGCTCAGGCATGTGTTGCAGCACTTGGGAACCCTGGAGATGAATGGACAAACACCCTTCCCTTGCAGAGTATGGATGAGTGTGGGTGGTGAGTGAGATGCCTGTGCAATGGGGAGTGAGAATGGGGCTGAGAAGGCAGAAGGCCCTGTGTCTTTCACCCACATAGCTTACTACATTGTCTTTCTAAAAAATCTAAAAAGACTATGTCGGCACAAGACCGCCTCTCTCTAAGTCACTCACCTTTAAGTCCAAAAGAGGCTTATAGAGTGCCAGAGAGAAAAAGCAGCTTAATCCAAAATGGAGTAACTGACTGTGTAGTTCAAAGGTGTTGCTCATAATAACAAGGCATTCTTGTTCTTTACTGTCAAGGATTATAAACTGTACCCCACAGTTGTCAAAGGCTGCAGTGAAAACAGCAATTGAGAAAGCCTTTCAAGTGTGGAGTGTGGCATCACCCCTGACCTTCACGGAGCTCTCAAAGGGAGAAGCAGACATCAACATTGCTTTTGTCCCAAGAGGTAGCTTCAAAGGATTTTGCTTTCCCTAGCTAACCTGAGACTACAGGCAGAGGCTTAACTGTAAGCCATCTCATTTCAGAGCATGGTGACAATTCTCCATTTGATGGACCCAATGGGATCCTCGCCCATGCCTTTCAGCCAGGTCAGGGGATTGGAGGAGATACCCATTTTGATTCAGAAGAAACATGGACTCAAGATTCCAGAAGTAAGTGGGTCATTCTCAGGTTCACATGTAGCTTCTAAATTCACCTTTCCCACATTAAAACCAAGATGTATTCACAAATACACACCCACTCACATTGCTATAATAGTTCAAACAAAAATCAATCATTTACATTTTTGTTACTTAAAGATAAATCAACTTAGACCTAAAAAAAAAAAAAAAATCAAGCCAGGCTGTGGTGGTACATGTCTTTAATACCAACACTTATTGGGGAAGAGGCAGGTGGATCTCTGAGTTCAAGGCCAGCCTGGTCTACTGAGCAAGTTCTAGGACAGCCAGAGCTACACAGAGAAGCCTTGTCTCAAAAAACAAAACAAAACAAAAAATCCGAAGCTAATTATTGACCTTATTTCCCGCACGGTGCCAAAGTCTATGTGTGTTACTGTCTCAGAATAAATGGAGCTAACTAACTGATGAACGAGAGAAGCCTGTCTTCTGGTGTTTAAGGCACTGGGAAGCCCAGGGTTGAGGTTCTTTTAATGCATCTTCACATGGTAGGAGGACAGGGGAGACAAAACTAATGAAGTTGAAGCCATCAGCCCTTCTCACAGCATCGTCACTCCAGACTCTTCCTATCAGGGTCACCTCTAGCATTGTTTCACTTTGTAACTAATGATCTCTGAAAGAAGCCTTCACAAGTCAGCAGGCAGTGAAGAGAACCTAGCATTGCAAACCACAGCCAAACCCTGCCTAGGACCTGGGTGTACACACAAGGCTGCGCTGAGGGAGGCTATGCTCAGTTACTCACACATCTGTGAGAGCTTTCACTCTCATGGCCAAGCTGAATAGTTGAGACAGGGGCTTCTTAGCTCCCCACCCCCCAAAAAAAAGGTTTGCTAACCATTGCTTTGGTTCTCTCTCTCTCTCTCTCTCTCTCTCTCTCTCTCTGTCTCTCTCTCTGTCTCTCTTTTCTTCCCTCCCTCCTCCTGCTCCCCCTCCCTCTCTAATAGTCTGAATTTAATGTTTGAAAAGGCCTGTTCTTCACATCTTTGGAAATGTTGAAATACAGGGTTCATTTGAAAAGTGAGCCTGTTCAAAGAGCAGCCACACTCTCTCTTTTAGTAATTTCACTTCTGTGGCCCCCTTTTCAGCAGTGTGTGTCTGTGCAACAAGACATCCTTTTCAGGAGCCTCCTCACACGAGGTCAAGGCTGCCTGAGTAAGGAGAAGAAATGAGAAGAAAGGCAGATCTCATCAGCTCTGAGATTTGTTAAGAAGCATATGGAGTCTACCTTGATGCCTCCCAATCACCTTTCTTTAGATACCTCAAGAGAAAAAGAAAAAGATGAACTTATGAAAGTGTCCTTTCTGGGCAGTTTCAGCCTCAAGGTCATATTCTTTGAGATCATATTTTCACGATCCATAGAGTCCATTAGAGCATTCACCATATTTTCTTGCATTTCAGATTACAACCTGTTTCTTGTGGCTGCTCATGAATTTGGCCATTCCTTAGGACTCTCTCACTCCTCTGATCCTGGTGCCTTGATGTATCCCAACTATGCTTACAGTGAGCCCAGCACCTACTCACTCCCTCAAGATGATATCAATGGCATTCAGACACTCTATGGTAAGTCATGTGGGCAACACAGCAGGACACAGCAGGACTTGGGAACCCACCCAACAGATCCAGCATCCAAGGATCTCTCCTTTGCAATCTCTGGACGCTACGCACAAGGGAAACTCAAATTGATCTCTGAAAGTCACCAGCAATGTAGTGTTGGCAAAAGAGGCTTTATTTGTACAAGCAAGGTATCACCACACTGAGCCTCTGATGTGATTTATCTGCAGCTTGGCTTTTAGTTATTAAACATCTATTACTGCCTTAAAGGGAAAGTTGGAGGACAGGTCTGTTGGCCTATATCTGTAATATTAGCACTCAGGCACCTGAGGCTGGAGAATCAGGAATTTGAGGCAAACTTGGACTACATGGTGAGACTTGGTCTCAAGGGGAAAAAATGGGGAAAAGGAAGAAGGGAGGGAAGGAAGGGAGGGAGGGAGGAGAGAGAGGGGATAGAGGGAAGAGAGAGGGGAGAAAGAGGGGAGGAAGGAAGAGAAAGGAAGGAAGGGAAAGGAGAGAGTTAAGACTTAGAAAATGTATAGAAGTACTTCTCCATAATTATCTCTAAATGGAAGGGAAATTTTCTTCCTCCATCTTTATGCTTTCCAATTTTATATATTATGAAAAAATGAGATTACCCCTTTTCATACAGCGTCTCTCCTCCCAGAATCATCTGTTGAAGAAATCCTCACATAGATCCTAAGTGGACATGTGTGTGAGACCTGTCAAGAATGTTTAGTGAAGTATGATTTGTGGTGGAGGAAGATGGAGGGCCCAGGGGGAGATCTAGCCCCTCCCTCTTGCCCCCTGCTCCCTGAGAGTATGGGAGGCAGTGGGATGGGGAGAAAGTGCTCTCTCCTCCTGTGGTGGGATCGCCCTATAATATCATGTCAGAGAATTTTTTCATCACTGCAGAATTTCTAAGAACAAGGAACTTTACTCAAATGCCCAAATCCCCCAACACATGCTAACAGTCACTTGCTTTGTTTGCCAATGTTTTCAATTCTCTTGGTGTTCTAGTGTTTCTTAGTGGAAAGTACAACCCCTTAATTCCACAATGAGAAAATTCAGTAGGATATAAATTATTGTGTGTTTATTTAATATTTTGAGACATTGTCTCACTCTGTGTCCAGACTAGTCTCAAACCTACAATCCTCCTGCCTCAGTATGCACAGTGCTAGGATCATAAAGCCTGTGATAATGTCTTAGGGTTTCTATTACTGTGAAGAGACACCATGATCATGATGACTCTTATCAAGGAAAAATATTTAATTGTGGTGGCTCGCTTATGGTTAGATGTTTAGTCCATTAATGTCATGGTGCAACATGGCGACATGTAAGCCGGTAAGGTGCTGGAAAAGTAGCCAAGTGTCCTACATCTTGACTTGCAGGCAACAGGAAGTGGTCTGTCTTATTGGGCATGGCTTGAGCATGTATGAGACCTCAGAGCTTGCCTCTACAGTGACACACTTCCTCCAATAAGTCTACATCTACTCCAACGAGGCCACACCTCCTAGTACTGCCACTCCCTTTGGGAGCCATTTTCTTACAAACCACTCCAGCTACCATGTCCAGCCAAGATGTAAATTTTTATACAAAAAAAAAAAACCTGAGATTCATTTTATAGGGTAAAATACTAATATGAGATCTATCCTTGTGTTTGGATTTTGGTGAGGAACAAGGAAGTGATTCTCAATGACAAAAAAAAGGCAGAAAGAGGAAAGGTAGGAGGGAGAAAGGTGGGTCAGAGTCTGAGGAAGTATAGATCTCACTCCAGTGACTTCCCAGTTTGCACAGGAGCCGTGTTACTCTTGATAACAGACCAAGCCTTTAAAAGCATCACATGTACAGACTTTGCTGTGTCTTGTGGAATTGCCTGGTGGCTTTTTCCTCATGAAAAGACACTCTACCTTCCTAAGCATTTGAAACACACTGAAAGTAGCACAGGCTCACACTAATTAAATGTCTTCATTTCCTAGGACCTTCAAACAGCCCTATCCAACCTACAGGGCCCAGCACACCCACAGCCTGTGACCCCCACCTGAGATTTGACGCTATTACCACACTCCGAGGGGAGATTTACTTCTTTAAAGACAAGTATAAAATTGAGCTGTCCTTCTTTGCATCTCTCTCTCTCTCTCTCTCTCTCTCTCTCTCTCTCTCTCTCTGAGACCTTAAAAGTAGGTTCTAATGAAACATGTCACACGGCTTTCCTTTTGACCCACCATATAGGCATCTCCTTGAAATTCTTAGTGTTCTCCGGGTATCATGAAACATCCAGAGGATGGGGAAACTAAAACATCCAAACATTTATGACATGGTTAGGCTCCTTCAGTATTAGACCTATTAAACACTGAGAGGCCCTATCCAAGTGAGATTTGTGAGGGTAGGAAGAGGGTACAATGCCATCTGCGGTTAAATAAGAGCATGCCCGTGACCTCCAAAATCTGTCAAGGGAACACCAGATGAACATCAATACCATAAATCATGCATGCATTATACATTTGTATACTGTGAAAACCATGCAAAGATCAGTTGTAGCCAAGCACCACAGAAAGTGACACTCTCTCCTTCTCCCTCCCCACCCTCACACTGGTTCTTATGCTCCTTTAGGTACTTCTGGAGGCGGCACCCTCAGCTTCGAGAAGTTGAACTCAATTTCATCTCTCTGTTCTGGCCATTCCTACCCAGTGGTCTTCAGGCTGCCTATGAGGATTTTGACAGAGACCTAGTTTACTTGTTCAAAGGTAACCTCCTACTATATCCTCCTCCTTCTGTTCTTCCTGAAAGGTGGGGCTCAACTTCTCTTTGTCTCACAGCACTTCCAGAGAGGACAATCCAGAAAGAGCATGCTGCTAGCCAGACCCTTTGTCAGGAGTCCAGGCTTAGACCCCATCATGGTCACAAACAACAGGCTGGACCCTCATTAGGTCTTAGTACTGTCATCAACAAATACAACTCATGAGACCATCTTCGGTGTTTCTCTGCCCTCATCCTAGATACTGCTTTTTAAGATGACTCGAGATTGTGATTTAGTTTCTATACCTAAGTCACACCAGGCAAGACATCTGGTTTGGGGGCCTTGAGTGGCAGGTTGAAATGTTTGCTATTTTACCACTTAAGAAAGGAACCATTGGGGCTGCCACTGCACTCAGGAGCTCCTCTTTGACACTCTCACTGTTCACAGACTAACTGCTCCATTTTCATTACTGTGAGGATCACAAAGTGCTACATATTATATTCTAAGGGGAAAAAAGCTTTGTTAAAGATGTTTCCTGAATTGTTGACAGGCAGACAGTACTGGGCTCTAAGGGGCTATGACATTCAGCGAGGTTACCCCAGGGATATTTCCAACTATGGATTTCCAAGCAGCGTCCAATCCATTGATGCAGCTGTTTCCTATAGCGGGAAGACATACTTCTTTGTAAACAACCAATGCTGGAGGTGAGATGAACGAGTTTTTCCATTAAAGTTGAAATCTGTATTTCTCTTCCCTGAGTACAAACCATCAACATGGACATGGAAGATATTCTGATCTACATGGTCTTTGATAGACTTCAGGAGGACATGATCTTAACACAAGATGATGTTGCTACAGACTGAATATTTATTTTTATCATATTAAGATGCCTACACAAATGTATTGAGGATTCTGTATCGTGAAAATCTCATGCCCTTGCAAAGTTTGAGGGTGGGACATAGAGAAAGAAGAAGGCTGATTCTTACTATGAGTTGAGTTCTGATGTTCTCAAATGAATGTTTTGAATGGCAGAATTTGGTGCACAAGAGGAAGTTATTAAAACAAGAAAGCAGAAAGGAAGGACGAGGATGAATGGGAGGGGCTAAAAGGGAGGACAATGGAGACATGAATACAAATGAACAATGGTGAATAAGTGTGAAAGGGTCATAATCAGGCCCATGATTTTGCATGCTAAGAAATATATTAATAAAACAATATGTACATTATATAATATGTATATAAATAGACAAGATTGTGTTTAATTTACCAAGTAAGTAAAATATTTAGAAAATATAAGCTCTAGTTTGGGGAAATAACCCCTAATTAGTGATCAGAATGCTATTTTAGAATCAGTGACTCCCATGTGTTTTACAAACAAAATTAGATAGAGAAGTTAAGCTTTCTTAAACTCAGCGAATAGGGCACAGTTAAGACTTAATGTAAAAATGTGTAAGCGAATACTTTACTTCATAATGTACAAAAATTGAAAGAAAACTGTCAGGTGTGTTGCTTCTAAATTGCATGATGCTTTGCTCTCATTAGATATGACAATAGAAGAGGATCCATGGACCCAGGTTATCCCAGAAGCATATCAAGTGCTTTCCCAGGAATAAACTTTAGAGTTGATGCAGTCTTTCTGCAGGATTGTAAGTAGGAAAAAAGTTAACAGAATTGTTCACATTTGTAAAATAGCACAGTTACACTTGTATACTGTTGGTCTACTTGGTGGGACACTCACTCAGATGCCTGAGATGTCTAAGCTAACTTGGCATTTGTCTCTTTCTTACAGCCTTCTTCCTCTTCTTCAGTGGACCACAATATTTTGCATTTAATCTTGTCACTCACAGAGTCACTAGAAATGCAAGAAGCAATTTATGGCTTAACTGTCCATTGAGGTGAAGTAAAGTCAAATGTCCTTGTCTCTAATCTATGAATACAAAAGGGAAGCTCAGTCCGCATATTCATCCTGTGTGTCCTGCTTATACTTTCCTCAGGCGTGGCTAACTCTGCAGTGGTCCTGGAAGAATTGGTATTTGTAATCTCCCTTTCTCGGCTGATTCCTTCTGCACACCCCGTGCCTGGCTAGTGAACACAAAGAGACAGCAAGCTGCTCAGTCAGCTTAACCCAAGCTGTTTCATTATCTGCCCTTCTGCCTTCTGCCTCCTAAACCTCCCATTTTACTACTTGCTTATCGGACTCCCAGTATTCCTAAATCTCTTCAAAATCTAGCAATGGATTTTGATTACACACAGGATTATAAACAACATAGAGATTACCCCCCACTCCCAGTCTTTACCAGAAAAAAAAAGTGCTGTTATTTCCTCCCTTGTGAGAATATATTTTTCGAGTTGAGTCATGCCAAGATAAATAAATAAATAAATAAATAAATAAATAAATAAATAAATAAATAAAACCACATTGAAATCTTAACCCCAGATGTTTATCTGATCCTGGAGTCTTTGCAGATAGAATTGTGTGTAAGGGACAAGATGGCTTTATAGAGTTAAGAGTGAGCCCTGAGCCCACATGTGTGCCCTTCTAGAAAAGGTGGAGGGTGCACATATAGCGCAGAGGTAAAGCATTTGCCTAACATGTTTGGTTCTGAGGGGGTTGGAGGAGAACCACCAAAGGCAGAGCCACACATTGGAAGAGACCAAGCAAAGAGAACCAGAGACAGGAGTGGTACATCTGTGAGGCTGTTTGCCAGTACTTCCCCAGCCAACGCCAGGCGGGAAGGGGCCAAGTATGATCATTGCCTTCAGCAAGCAGATCCTGGTACTGAGACACTTACTGATTTGGGGGTTCTGGCTTCTGTGAAAAAAAATTATTTTTCTAGTCTACCGAATATGTGTTTCTTTGTTAGAGAAGCCCTGGAAAGCCAACACAGTGCATCAGTACTTAAGACCACTGGGGTGTGTTGCTAAGTGGTAGAGCATGCAAGAGGTCCTAGGTTCAATTCCTGGTAGCAGGATTAAAAACACAACAATAACAGAAATGAAAATGCCACCATGAAGATCAGGTGCATTGACATGTCAGTTAAGAAAAGAAATCAACAGAGAAGGTCCAGTCACACCCTGCTGAGGACGCTGAGGTGGATTCTCAGTACAGTAACAGAAGGACAGGCCCACTTCCTCCCCGCTTTTTCTCTGCTCTCTCCTTTAAGAAGCCAAACCAGAAAGAGCAGAAAACACATAAGCTGTCTGTTCTTCCATCAATCACAGTCTGTGTCAGGTGCCCATCAGCTGCCTCCTCCACTGTGAACCACAGTGCCAGATGCCCTGTTTCTGAATCTGCCTGACATGACAGGTCTTAAAGATATGAAAACAAGAACATGTTTCCTGACACCTGCTACTTCTGTGGGCTGGTCTTGACAGATTGCTGACCAAAACATCATTTTTACATTTTGCGATATGAACTCAGTTCCTGCTCTTTTATTATCTGTATTTCAGAGTCACAGGCATTTTCTAGCTGTCACATTTTTGTGAGCACAAGAGAAACAAGGAGCTAAGCTTAGATTTTACATTATGAGATCCCTCTGCATTTATTTTGAATTTATTCAAAAGCAAACCCTAAGTGAAGACTTTGGTGCAATTATTTTGGGAGCGTGGCATGATTTCAGGACTAAAGGGGGAGCAGCCTGTGGATGAGGGGGGAAAGGAGGGAAAGCAGATAGAGTACAGCATGTGTCGTGACGATTTCTACTGTGAGCATCTGGCGCTTGATTCCCCCAGGACCTACTGAGAATCCCACAGAATACTTCATACTGGAGGCAGAATAATACTTCGCCATTTCCCAGCCCTGACAGGGAGAGGATTATTTCTGGGAGTGTTTAATTCCTAAACTTCTATGCTGTATTTCAAACTGATGTGGCAACTCTGTCATCCCATGAGCAGAAAGACTCATAGTTTGTCACAAGAAGGTGAGTTGTGCAAAGCGGAGGTGTGCAAAGGGGAAGTGTTTCAGGGAAGACATCAAAGATGTCTTCTGAGAATTTGCTGCTAGGAGACAGTGATGGCAAGAAACTGGAG
This sequence comes from Cricetulus griseus, assembly GCF_003668045.3. Taxonomy (NCBI): domain Eukaryota; kingdom Metazoa; phylum Chordata; class Mammalia; order Rodentia; family Cricetidae; genus Cricetulus; species Cricetulus griseus. Next base: position 121,979,003 of record NC_048597.1, read on the forward strand.
GAGTCTGTTCTGAGAAACTTAGCAGTCTGAGAAAAGCAGAGCTACAGATGCTGGCCCTGGAAGCCTTGGCTGCCCTGACTGACATCCTCCACTTCTTTTGCGATCCAGTGTCAGTGATACCATTGCATACAGCTAAGACTTTACAGCCTCCCCTACAGATAGGTGTGGCATGTACCTAATTCTTACCCAAAATGTGCAAGCTAAATATTGTGTGTAATTTCTTAAAGGACATTAAGAGCTGCCTTCCTTCCTTCCGTATGGTGCGCTGCCTGCAATGTAGGTGTAGTGGCTCAGTCTTGAGAAACCACTCAGACCCAGGTGACACAGAGTCATCCTAGAAGCCACAGACTATCAAATCTAGGTTGTCCTTACATGAGGAAAACATAAATAAATTTGAGTATTATTAACCATCTACTGTTGTGAATTTTTTTGCTGTGTTCAGCTAAATCCCACTCTATTCGATACATGGCAGGCCTGAGACACAGCCACCTCCTTCAAGAAAGCTTTCCAACTCCCCAGTCCATCCTCGAATATAACAGCATCCAGAAGACTTTCTTTCCCCACAGTCCAAACATATTGTACATCACAGAGTCACCAAACATTTGAAGAAAGTTTGCAATGTGAAATATGGAGACCAAACAAGAAAGTTTGAGAAATGAGAGACAGTCCTGTTAAAAAAAAAAAAAGTCAAAATAAAGAATGTTTAACATCACTACCATAAAAAGACGTATTACAGAAAACATCCAAATACAAACCATAATACATAAAAATAAATAGCAGGTGGATCTAGACAGTACTCCTTACAATTAATAACACAGAGCCAAGCAGATGCTCAGTGGGGAGCATTTGCTGGACACATGGAAGAGATAAGCTAGGATCTCCAGAACTCATGTAGAAGCCGGAACGTAGCACGATGCTGTAGTTTGCTTAATCTAATTCCTAAATCAATTGTCTTTGCACATCAAATACTGTTAGAACCCAGCCCCCATGAGGTCTCTAAGAGTTGTTTTCCAGCATAACCACAAGTACCTCCTGTTTTCCTGACCTCACCCCACTGGGATCAATATCCTGTTGTGAACCCTTTGACCTGGGGTTTTTGTAAGTTTGTATCTCCACAATAAAGGTGGGAGACATTCTCTCAGAAAAGGACCAGGAGTCTTGTTGTTCATCCAAATCTCCAGGCTTTAGCCCAATACTCAGACTTAGTGGCCAAGAGCAGCCACAAAATACCAAGATATGCTAGCGCTTCCTAGCAGAAAAACATTTCAAAATTCATGTTGGAAACTACCAATTTTGAAAAGAGAAAGCTAATTGGGGCCTTGCTATGTAATACACTCAATTCAAAAATGAGCAGTATGCTGGATAAAGGATAGCAGACACTGGTTGCAAAGTTCCCGTCTCTCTGGGGCGGGGGAGTCACGGGACACTTCCTGGCAAGTGTCCTTGGCTGTTATTAATTAAATGAGCACTTTGTGCCACGTTTCACTGTGAATTCTCTAAATCCCATGCAAACAGGAACAAGCATTAACTGAAGAGGCAGGGATGAAGTGCCTTCTGACCCTGCTGTTAAACTTTATAACATTCTCTTCTGCATTTCCTCCAGACCACAAGGATAAAGATGGGGGAAACGATCAACTGGCCCAGGTAGGATCTCAATGCATGCTGATAGCAACTAGCAATAAAATGTTCCTTGTCTAGCTTCTCTCTAGCTGTTCTCAGACTTTCCAAATTCCTGCAGCGTCCCAGAGGTTCCCAGAAGAATGAGGTCCCTTCCATGTGTCTAACTCTAAGGATATGAACTGGGTATGAGGTGAGGGAAGGGACATCGGAGAGGAGAATGAATTTACCACACCTTTAAACAGTGGTCACCAAGGGGCCAAAATGAGAGAAGAAAGGAACACCTCATGAGGAGAGAAATCTGCACAAATACATTTCAAGACAACCAAGCACACAAATCTAGAATCTAGAACTCTTTAGGCACACATACTTTATGTGTTTGTGTGTGTATACATACAGAGAGATACACAAATGTATGTAATGTAGAAATGTGTATATATGCATATATAAATGTATATATGAAAAGTATGTGGCTTCAGCAATTCCTTCTGAAATCTGGTTAGTTTATCGTATTTTGATAAAATAATTTAAGTGTGAAAAGTAGATAATCACCCCTGATGTCTCCTAAAGTTTACAAGATAAACAGCAAAACTGCATACTCTGTGCCAGTCCTGAACAAGCAGAGTGGGCCGCCTGCTAGCAGAGGACCCGTGTTGCATGGACCGTGTGGTTTGGCTAACTCTAGGTGAAGGAACCAGCTTCCCTTTCGGCAGCCATAACAGTCAAACACGTGCTTGCCATAAACCTGCCTTGGTCACTTAGAAGTCAAATGCCTGTCTCGTGACAAGGAACCTTAGTCACTAGAAAGTCAGATGCCTGTCTCGTGACAAGAAGCCAATCAGAAGTTAGCTGGTGGTGCTATGCTTTACGACCCTGGGTGTGCTTTATGGACAAGCGCACAGCAATGATGTAGAGAGCATAGCAACCACCCTGGGAGGGCCTGTGGGCCATAACAACCAGTTGACCAATCAACACAGGGCACGCCCTCCAAGCCTAGAGGCACACCAATCGTGAGCCTGTGCGTACCCCTAGACACTCCCCTTACGCTGCCCTATAAGATCTTTTGGGAGCCCCTAGGAGCCGTCTTTTCTGGCCATCCGCCATGGCGGGTGGGTGAAAGACCCGAGCTAACATGGGGTTAGCTCGTTAAATTACAATAAAGCCTCATGCAGTTTGCAGCAAGCTCTCAAATCTGACTGGTGATTGGGGTGACTGCGAACGTGGCCTGGGACCCCAGATACTTGAGTTTTCGGGGGTCTAACATAGGCACTCACAAATCGATGATTCCTGGCACTGGCGGACTAAGTGACTCCTCCTTTCCCTTTGCGTCCTGCCTTTCTTCCCATTGCTATTTATTTCCTGCTCTCAGGTCATTTGATTCTCAGGAGAGAATATTTGCTCTCCTGTTGCCTGCATCCTCTTTTTGTCTTTGTTTGTTTTTTTTTTTTTTTTTTTTTTTTTTTTTTTTTTTTTTTTTTTTTTTTTTTTTTTTTTTGGTCAGGCTTATCTCAACCAGTTCTACTCTCCTGAAGTAGAAGGCAGTCACCTTGTCCAAAGCGGGAACAGGAGTCTCTTGGACAGCAAACTTCGGGAAATGCAGGCATTTTTTGGATTGGCAGTGACAGGAAAGCTGGACTCAGACACCCTTGAGATCATGAAGGTGCCCAGATGTGGGGTGCCCGATGTGGGGCAATATGGCTACACCCTCCCTGGGTGGAGAAAAACCAACCTCACATACAGGTAATGTCTCTACCAACTTACATTAACTAACCCAAACAAATCATCTCCAAGAAGCAACCATAATTAAGGCCTGACACCTCACAAGTGCATGCCACTTTACGGGCTCCAAGAATCCTATCCCCACTTTAGACCTATGCTGTGGGAAGTATTGCTACTGACACTTTACCCACAGAGAAACCAAATCCAAAGGCTCCTGCCTGCAGCCGGTGTTGCAGAGGACACTGGCTTAGACAGATAGGCTCTACTCTTTAAGCTCTCCTCCCCAATGTGAGTGCAGGATGGAAAGAACCACCCTCTGCTATAGTGTGTGGAGGCAAGATGAAGTGTACGGAAAAATAGGAAGGCTTCATGTGATTGTGTGTGTGTGTGTGTGTGTGTGTGTGTGTGTGTGTGTGTGTGGTGTATCTGAGTATGTTTGTGATGTGTGTGCATATGTGGTGCATCATCTGTGCATGTGTGGTGTATCTGTGTGCATAGGTTTGTAATGTGTGTGTGGTGTATCTGTGTGTGGTGTACCTGTGTGTGTGTGTGTGCGCATTTGTGATGTGTGTATATATATGTGTGTATGTGTGAGTGGTGTGGTGTATCTGAGTGTGTTTGTAATTCTGTGTGTATGTGGTGCATCTGTGTGTGAGTGTGTATAGTGTATCTGTGTGTGTAGGTTAGTAATGTGTGTGTGATGTGTGTATGTGGTGTATCTCTAAGTGTGTGTTTGTGGTGTGTATATGTATCTCTGTGTGTGTGGTATGTTTGTGATGTGTGTGGTGTGTGTGTGTGTGTGTGTGTGTATCTGTGTGTGTTTGTGATGTGTGTGTGTATATGTGGTTTATCTCTGTGCATGTGTGTTTGTGATCTGTTTCGTACGTGTGCGTGTGTGTATGTGTGTGTAGTGTAGTGTATCTCTGTGTGTGTATGTTCATGATGTGCGTGTGTATTTTAAAGCTGTCAAATCTCAAATCTTGAATGAGTCCCAGTATAAAAAGGCTTTTTCCCTCAGCTATTTAAGGATAAGGGGCTACAAGAGATGGAGTGAAAAAGAGAAAGAAAGCTAGCTAAGAAGCTAGAGATTCCTGGTATACACGACAGCTCACAATCGAATGAGACTCTGGTTCAAAGGGATTCGATGCCTTCTTCTGAATTCTGCAGGCCCTTGCACACATGTAGTACACATAAAAACACACACACCACATAAACAAACAAATAAATAGAAGAAAAAGAGAGCTAGCTAAGCATGAGCCGGGAGTGAACTAAGAGCAGTGCTCATCCATGGTGCCTTGGATTCCTCCCTGAGTCCCTCAGTGATGAATTGTGACCTACAAGTGTAAACCAAACCACACCTTTCCTCCTGTAAAGCTGCATTTGGTCAAAGTGTTTTATTACAGCAAGGGGAACTCTGAGTTAGGTTATGTAAAACTACTTCATTTAAATAAAGTGACAGCAAATGTTAGGTGGCAGCACAATGATGTGTTACTACAGCCTGTGACTAGAAAGTACAAGTGATAGAGATAGGTGATAGATAGGTAGAGATAGATTATAGACAGATCACTTGACATTTATATGCAATTGATAGGTAGAGATAGATTATAGACAGATCACTTGAATATATATTGCAATTGCTGTAATTGGCCTATTTTTCAGAATAATGAACTACACTCCAGACATGACACGAGCTGATGTGGATGAGGCCATTCAGAAAGCTCTAGAAGTCTGGAGCAAGGTCACTCCATTGATGTTCACCAAGATTTCCAAAGGGGTTGCAGACATCATGATAGCCTTTAGGACTAGAGGTAAGGCATGCAATGGGAGGGGGTGTGCCAACTCTAAGATCTCAGGAAGCTGACTTTTCTCCCCATCAACTGTCTCAGTCCATGGCTGGTGTCCTCGTTATTTTGATGGTCCCTTGGGAGTCCTTGGCCATGCCTTTCCTCCTGGTCTGGGTCTAGGTGGTGACACTCACTTTGATGAAGATGAAAACTGGACGGCCAAGGATGGAGGAGGTGAGTCTAAGTTTCACTATGAAAAATATTGCATTAATCTAAAGAATCTCTGTGCAGTTAGATGCCTGAGTCCAAATTTATTCTCTCTCATAATTTTCTATATTCTCAGATCACATCAGTAAAGTGATTAACAACTATTAATGATAGTTGTAATTGGGTAGTCTTGTCCTAACAGAGCTCTCACAGTGTTACTAGTTCTGACGTAGGAACAGCGTTTGCCATTTAGCCATACGCTCGTTAGCATAACACTGAATGCCCACAGTGCTTTCGGTTTCACTGTGTGCATAAAGCTACGAAAGGTGTTATATGAACCCAAAGGTGTGCTCAAAAATCCCAGCCTTTGTGATGGATACTCGAATTCCTTTGTGATATGTGAAGCTTTGAGCCCATGCTCACCACCAGGCTGCACACTGAGCCACTGGCTGCAGTCACCTGTAGCTTGAAGCCTGCAACAAAATTTAAGAGGGCTGGTGCTTTTAAGCCTGAGGTAAAGAATACTCTGTGGGTAGATGGCCCATAAAGAATCAGTTTGAAAGCATAGCCCTTCTCTCCTAACCACCTCCCCATCAACAATAGAATTGGACCCTAGTTCTTACATTTGATATTTACTTTAAGGCAAGTAAGTGACTTTATTTCTTTGAAGGACCTGACTAGCACTGAACATTATTTGTTTTGTTTTATGTATTAGTATTTTGCTTACACATTTGCTTATGTACTTACCACATGTGTGCATGATTCCTTCAGAGGACACCAGATACCCTGGAACAGGAGTTTGTGGGTCTGGGGAATTGAACCCAGGTCCTCTGGAAGAGCACTAGTGCTCTTTACTGCTGACTAGTCTCTCCAGTCTCAGTGTACTGAAATTTTTTAGAACAAAACACCCAAACTTCCCCATGATGATACTGTGTCTGTTAAGTGAAGGAGCAGGCTCAGCAGAACTTCTGGATCTCACCATACTTTTATCCCTATCAGTGACTCAACAATCTGGGGTCTGGGGTCTGATGAGCATCACACAAGGCTGCAGATCATCCCTGATTCTGAGAGTCCAAATACGCTGCTTGTGTCCGTTTTATTTTCTACAAAGACTGACCTCTCTCTCTACTGGGCACATGAAGTTACTACCTTCCAGTGCTGCTGAGACAGATAGAGTAGTCAACAGTAGCTGATCTCCAGGCAACAGGAGGAGTCTGGGGTGAGGTATGACTACTGCCACATGAGTCAGCATCACAGAGAAGAGGACAGAATGCGGAACATTGCTCTCTATGCTGAAAGGCAGAGTGAACATAACTGTTGTGTATCTTCTACTGAAGAACAACCACTATTTCATAGGATTTCATCTTGGTTCAAAGCCAGAGTACATGTGCTCTATCAGTTATAAGAAATGGTCTAAGCACTTGCCAAACAGATAACTGGAAACCTTCCTCCGGTAGACTTTTCTTCCAGAAGTAGAAGATTTCACCATCTGACTATCCTTAACCAATAATTAGTGTTAGTTGCTGCATTGCACATTACTTCTGGCCCTCTGCAGAAGACCATGTGTGAGGTGAACTATCAAAAAGGCAAAGTTATGATTCAAGTTTAGAAAGGCTGTTTTTTTTTTTCCTAGGAAGAGGAGAAATATAACCCTCAACTAGGCTCCACATGGGCTGGAAGCCCAAAGGGAGTTGTCATCTGCCGGTTGTACTGCATTCCTTTGGAGTAGAAGAGAGTAGGAGCTAGTATACACTGACCTAGCAGAGAAACAAATGCACAGGGCTGGGGATAAAGCTCAGTGGGAAGAGTTTTGACTAGTAGGCACAAGACTCTGAGTTCAACCCCCAGGACTGAATCTATTGGTGGTAGTGCATGTCTGCAATCCTACCACCTGGAAGGTGGAGACTGGAGGATTAGAAGTTGAAGACCAGCCTCTACTACACAGTGAGTTCAAGGACGGCCAGGTAAACTCAAGACTCCATCTCAAAGATCAAGAAAAAGAACTTAGTACAGATGAGAAATGAATGTGAGATGGGGAAGAAAGGCCAGAGGGCTGTGCAGCCGTGTCTGTGGTTGGAAAAAGGCAAGGGCTAGACTGCTAAGGGCTAAGGTAGGAAACTAGGGCTTTCTAGTCTGGTTGATAGAGGACCACAGAAGAACATAAGGATGATCAGATAAAGTCAAAACTGGCTACTAAATTTCTTAAAATAATGCTATCCACTTGTTTTGTTTTGTTTTGTTTCCAAGCAGTGTCTCACCATGTAAACTTGGCTGGCCTGGAACATATGTAGACCAGGCTAGCCTTGAACTCAAAGATATCTGCCTCCTTCTGCCTCCTGGATCCTGGAAATAAAAGTGTATACAATCCTGCCAGCTAACTAATACTACCCATTTCTGAGTAAGTGGTCTCAAGCCATCTGCCTACTGAGTTAAATTTCTTCATGAACTCACATGGACATGTATTCTGTTTTTTATCAAGGGTTCAACTTGTTTCTCGTGGCTGCTCATGAATTTGGTCACTCTCTGGGGCTCTCTCACTCCAGTGATCAAACAGCTTTGATGTTCCCCAATTATGTCTCCCTGGATCCTAGCAAATACCCACTTTCTCAGGATGATATTGATGGGATTCAGTCCATCTATGGTGAGCAGCATTGTGTAACTGAACTTATGTAACTAAGCAGAAAGCTTTTCAGAGAGGAAATTGGCATGCGTGCTTCCTGAAATAGTATCATGAAGTAAACCCGTGCTTAGGTAAGATCCTGATGTGGGCACAGTTCTTGTCCCTTCTGAACCCACCATAGTCTTTCTTTTCTCCCCAAAGGAAGTCCACCCAAGACACCTGCCAAGCCAAAGACAAACCCCGAGCCCCACGCCTGTACAGACCCAGGCCTGGCTATGGATGCTATCACTACCTTCCGCAGAGAAGTCATGTTCTTTAAAGGCAGGTAAACCTTTGACACTCCACCTTCATATGAAGACTTTTCTTTTCAAAGGAAATGGTGGCAAACTGAAGTCCTGGTCACTGTGAGAACATGTGTGCTTCACATTTTACAATGCACATACTATTTAAATGTTTTACTATATGCATACATCTCATACTCATTTGGTAAATTAATTTGAAAAATTTTAATCAAATTTAATTTACTAGAGATTATAATATAAAAGTCTATGTCCAATGGCTTCTTGATGAACACTCTGAAGAGTATCTCAAAGTCAATGTCCAGCTGATTTCAGGAGCCTATTGTTAAACTTTGGGGACCTTTGCACATCAGTTCACATCTCCTTGAAACTGGTTGTATATACTAACATTCATGCCTTCCACCACCTGGAGAGCCAGCTGCTAAGCATATATCAGCACACCACAGCAAGAGATTCTTCCTCTATAAATGAAGTAGAGGACAGTCGAAGAAGACATCCAGATGCAACCTGAAGCCTCCACACGCAGGCACACACACATGCATTCACATGTGTGCCCCACATATAGAAGATGCATGCACATATATGCATGCATACCAGACATACATATACATGCCACAAAAAAAGACAAACCAAAGATGACAACATGTTGATGGATTCAGACACCCAAGCAACATCCATGAAGTGTTTTGTGTTTAACTCAGGCATTTATGGAGGACCTACTCTGATATCGCTGATGTTGAATTTGAGTTCATTGCTTCCTTCTGGCCATCTCTGCCAACTGACCTTCAAGCTGCCTATGAAAACCCCAGAGATCAGATCCTTGTTTTCAAAGGTAAACTTGCCTCCTCTTCCTCCTCTTTCCTAAACAGGACAATGGGTATTTCAGTCAAATACAATCTTCATCATGAGTTGAATGATAGACCTTCTCACCTAATTTATATTTCTGTCAAAAGTAACAATGAGCTAGGCTTCTCCCTAGGCTGTGATGATTTCCATCACCCCAAGTTCACTAAAAGAAATACATATGATAAAAACCATAAAAGTCAAGAGCTGGTCAGCAGTTAAGAGTGCTGGCTGCTCTTCCATAGGTTCTGAGTTAGATTTCCAGGATCCATATGGCAACTCATGACAGTCCTAGGGGATCCAATGACATCTTTTGGCCTCAGTGAGTGTGGTGGTTTGAAAGAAAATGGCCCCCAAAGAGAGGTGACACTATTAGGAGGTGTGACTTTGAGTAGATGTGACTTTTTTCAAAGAAGTGTGTCACTATGGTGGTGGGCTTTGAGGTGTCTTTTGTTCAAGCTACTCTCAGTGTGGCAGACCATGTCCTGTTGCCTGTAGATCAAGATACAGAACTCTCAGCCCCTCCTCCAGCACCATGTCTGCCTGCATGCCTCACCATGATGATAAGGGACTAAATCTCTGAAACTGTTTTCTTATAAGAGTTGTCATAATCATGGTGTATCTTCACAGCAATAAAAGCCATAACTAAGACAATGGACACCACACACACACACACACACACACACACACACACACACACACACACGCCCACTGTATAGAGATACACATGCAGACAATCTTACCATACATAAAAATAAATATTTTTTAAAAACTATGGAAGTCTATTCTTTTTCTTCCAAGTAAAGATGACAATCTATCTCACTTCTATGTTCCCTTTTACAGTATTGTCTTATTTAGCAAATAAAATAAACAGAACAAGGAAAAAAAGAGCAGAGAAGCGATAACTGGGCTTGGAGCTGAGGAACTGAGTATCCAGTTGTTTTCACACTTCCTGAGTCATCTCTTTCTACCTGTAAGACATGAAGCAGAAAACATAAAGAAACCTCTTTCTCTCTCTAGATGAGAATTTCTGGGTGATCAGGGGATATGCTGTCTTGTCTGATTACCCCAAATCCATCCACACACTTGGGTTTCCAAGACGAGTGAAGAAAATTGATGCAGCTGTCTGTGACCACAACACAAGGAAAACCTTCTTTTTTGTGGGCATCTGGTGCTGGAGGTAACTCTGACAATTAACCCTTTTGGATGACTAGTAAGGACATCATCTACCACAGCATCACCCACACACAGACAAAAACAAAATGAGTCTGTAGTCTCCTGGTGGATCGTGTTGAGGGCCATCTTCAGTGTATGGCATTTATCAAACTAAGATGCTTGGATGATGATCTCCCTCCAATTTAAATAAAAATAAGAAAAAATAATGAATCTATCAATGCCAACCAAGTTTTCCATGACAGAAATATAGCCATTCAGAATCTAGAAGAGGCACAAAGTGGGTCTCCACTTGCTTTAGCAATCCCTCAGAAAGCACTACTCTGACAGAAGGTGTGGCCCTTTTCCTAAACTACTTTGTTGGTGATGGTGGTAGTGATGGTTTACAGTCCTTGTCCACAAAGCTTTATCTTAGGCCCCTAGCAGTGTCGTTATTGTTTTTAAGAGATGGTAAGAGAGGTGGCGAGATGGTGCAGTCAACAGATGTGAGAACCTAAGTTCAATTCCCAGAACTTATGTCAAAAGTTGGGTACATTAGCATATATGCGTGTACATTTGCAATCATGTGTATGCACACACACACACACACACACACACACACACACACACACACACACACGGAAATAATTCAATCAAACAGTCTTTGCCATGTTTTATCATTGGTCCTATTAGATGACTCCCTCCACTATGCCTTCTCAGTTCCCATAACCCTGCTTGACTCTAAACTGGGCAGTAGAAAGATTAAGTTGATTAAATTCACCAAACAGGCATCAAGCAGAAGCCTTTGAAACCCTTTCATGCAGGTTTGATGAGACAGCGCAAGCCATGGACAGAGGGTTCCCGCAGAGGATAGTGAAGCACTTTCCAGGAATTGGTCTCCATGTGGACTCTGCCTTCCAGCACAAAGGTGAGTGTCAGTGCTTCCACTGTGTGGATGCTTGGAAGACTACAAAAGAAGAAAGCAACAAACATATTATTTTAGTATAACTATCATTCTCAACACCAGTTGATACACATTACCCTTGCAGACACTATTAAACTGAACCAGGAATGCTGAACTGAACTCTGAATAAAGAGAACCAAAATCAATTTTAGTTTCTGTTGACCTAAGATACTCCGTAAAAGAGCCCCCAATGTGTGAAAGATGACTAAACTCACAAGATGAACAATGATTCTCAAACATACATATAGATGTATTCATAACACACACACACACACACACACACACACACACACACACACACACACACACACTTTAAGATACATAGCTTGGAATGCATGTATGAGACAACTATGTGTTTCAAGTATCTGAGGCAGCAGGATGAGACCCAGGATATTTAAAAAGACTATTTGGCAGTTGGCTTTGTTGGTTGGTTGGTTGGGTTTGTTTTGTTGAGTTTGCAGTCCTTCAATGTACTGAAGATTGAACTGAAAGTCCCACTGTACCAGGTAAATGTTCTGCCACTGAGATGTTCTACCTCAGTCCAGAACCTTAGGTAATTTAATGTACAAAGTCCACATACTGGATCCTCAAAGACAATGACTTAGGCCTGAAATAACTGAAATAATTGAGTACCAGTGAGACAGTTCAGTGGACATAGATGCTACATGCTTGATGACCCAAATTTAATCACTGAATCTCAAAGTTGTCCTCTAACCTCCACACATACACTATGGTATGCACATTTACACACACACACACACACACACACACACACACACACTTATAATGATTACTTTTTAAAACATTTGATGCCACAATTGGTTATCTGCATGACATCAAACCAGCACCTCAAAGCCTGAAATAGATTAAAAGGGTTGCTGATCTATAGAAATCAGGGTAGGGTCCATGCATAAACCTAGGGGACCCCTCTTTTCCCCTCAGTGAGATGCCTTGTTGAAATCTAGCCTGACAGCTGGGGTCTAGCTACCACACTCAAAAACACTTTGAAACTTGTACTAGGCTTCCTTCTCCATAATTTGCATAGAGTGAGGTAAAAGCACAATACATGTCGATAACTCCACAGTGACTTTTTTTCTTTACAATGCTATTGGACTCTGCATTGATAAAATTAAAACACAGAGGAGCAGTTTGCACTATGCAAGGTAACTAACCATGCCTCTCCAATTCTAGGCTTCTTCTATTTCTTCCGTGGATCAAGGCAATTTGAGTATGACATTAAGGCAAAGAATATCACCCGAGTGATGAGAACCAATACTTGGTTCAGGTGTAAAGAACCATTAAACTCATCATTCAATGTGGACATCAAAGAAAGAGCACATTCAATTGGAGCAGTGATATCCCATCATAAAAGTTTAAGCTTGTTCATTTTCAGTATTGTTCATGTGCTGACAAAAATGTACAGTTAACAATAAATTCCACAAAGAATCTTTTAACCTGAACTCTGCTTCAAAAAGACTCCAGAGCAGGAGAGATGACTCGGTGGTTAAGAGCATGGCTGCTCTGTCAGAGGATCCAGAGGGTTCTCAGCACCGTATGGCAGTCTACAACTGTCTATACCTCCAGGCCCACAGTAATCTGATGCCCTCTCTGGCCTCAAGGGCACTGCCCACACATGGTACACAGACATACATGCAGGTAAAACATCTATACACATAAAATGAAAAGGAAAGTAAGAAAACTGAACCACTTCTTTAACAGCAAGTTGTTAATCCTACTTAATAGCTGGGTAAAGACTCAGTAACCAGTCTGAGCATCTGCTTCTTCTAACAGTGGGGTTTTAAATATGAACAAAATCTCTGACTTATTTAAACCTACTTCATGCTTTGTAGACTTGGAAAAGCAAAATGTCTTAAAACTAAATACTAAGGATGATTCTTAATCCAATCTTCAGCATTCCATTTTGTTTGGCCCTTGGGGGCCAGTTCAAAGGCCCAGAAAACTGCATCTCTCATTCTCACCCATCAAATAAACCATTTCGCCTCCCAAAAGTAGAGTGATCACCTGGGTTAGATGACTGAACTTGAAGCAAGTTCTTAACAATTAAGGAGCTAGATAGAGTAGGAAAGAAATGTCCCCCTAATCCTTCAATACATTGCCCGATGCATTTTAGCAATTTATTGCATAATATGAAATCAAGTTTTGTGAACATTAATCTCATATGTGCTCCACATGTGGGTGTCACTTGAGCCTGCAGACAAAAAGTTCATTTCCTTTTGCTCACACCAAGCATTTGCTATGTCTGTGAACTCTGAAAGTTGGGCTTTATCTTTCTGTCCTCTTAATAAATTTTCTTACCCCAAAGTTGGATGATTACCTTTTGAAGTTGATTCTATGAAAGCCAAAGTAACATTCCAAGTTTTAATTTTTATGCCTTAGAGATCCAGATCCTAGTTTCCTACTTCCTAAGTATCTTCTCAGTCCCTCTCTTCTAGCCCACCCCCATTCCTTCCTGTCCGCCCCCATACCTAGAAATAAATTCTACCTAGGACCCCCAGTGACCACATCTAGCAGTAACTCAGAAGCACTCCCTACCAGACAGCCCATGGCCACCACACTTTCCTGAGATCCAGAGAGGGCAACAGAAACCCAGAAACACCCAATCAACAAAGACTGGGTATCAACACCCAGAATCACAACCACCCTAAAGCCAGATACCAGTGCAAAAATACAATCACCAACACCCAAGACAATGTGCCTGTGCCACAACCCAGGAAACCTACTGCATTAGGTTTCCCTAGAAATACAGTGTAGTCAAAGTACAAGACAAAGACTTCAAAATAGCTAATATAAGGACCTTAACAAGGATATGAATAAATCCCTTAATGAAGTCTATGAAAACACAATCAGACAGTAGAATAAAATAATAAAAACAATTAGTGATATGAAAGTAGAAATAGATCACTTAAGAAGACCCAAGCTGAGACAAAACTTGAAATGAAAAATTGGAAAGTCAAACAAAAACCTGGCCAGTCTCAGCAACAGAATATAAGACACAGAAGAGAGAATCTCAGGCGCTGAAGACAAGACAGAAGAAATAGATACTTCAGTCAAAGAAAATATTAAATCTAAACAACAAAACCCAGGCACAAAACTTTCAGGATATCTAGAACACTATGAAAAGACCAAATCTATGAACAGTACTAGGACTCAGATCAAAGGCACAGAACATATTTTTAACAACATCCCTGAAAGAGATGCCTATCAAGATACAAGAAGCTTACAGAAGACCAAATAAACTGGGCCAGAAAAAAAAAAAAAAAAAAAAAAAAAAACCTACCCTTGGCACATAATCAATACACTAAATGTACATAACAAAGAAAGAAAATTAGAAGCTTCAAGAGACAAAGATCAAGCAATATATAAAGGCAGACCTATTAGAATTACACCTGACTTCTCAATGGAAACTAGAAGTCACAAGGACCTGGACAGAGGTGCTGCAGAGTCTGAGAGACCATAGATGTGAGCCCAGGCTCCTATCGAAATTTGTAATCACAGTAGATAAAGAAAGAAAAATATTTCAAAATAAAATCAAATGTAATCTGTATCTATCTACAAATCCAGCTCTACAGAAGGAGCGAGGAGAAAAACTTCAATCTGTTCAGGTTAACCACATCCTAGAAAACAAAAGGAATGAATCATCCCAGACCAGCAAGTCAAAAGTCATCCCAGACCAGCAAGTCAAAACTCACACTATTACACAAAAATAAAAGGAATCAACAAGCACCACTCATTGGTAGCTTCCAATAGCAATGGTTTCAATTCACCAATAAAAAGACACAGACTTACAGATTGGATTTAAAAACAGGATCTATCTTTCTGCTGCATCTAAGAAACATACCTGAACATCGAGGATAGGCATCACCTCATGGTAAAAGAATGAAAAAACTCCCCAGGTAAATGGACCCAAGAAGCAACCTGCTGTAGTCATTTTAATATCTGACAAAATAGACTTCAAATCAAACTAATCAGAAGAGATAGGGAAGGATATTCCATATTCCTCAAAGGAAAAATCCAAGGGAACATTGCAATTCTTAATATCTATGCACTAAACACAGGGCACGTGAGTTCATAAAAGAAACACTATTAGAGCTTAAATCACATGTTGACCCTCATACACTGATAACCCCACTCTCACCAATGGGCGCGTCATCCAGACAAAAACTAAACAAAAATTCTGGAGTTAACTGACCTTATAAACCAGATGGACCTAACAGATACTTACAGAATGTATCACCCAAACAAAAAAGAACACACATTCTTCTCAGCAGCTCATGAATCTTTCTCCAAAATTGACCACATATCTGGACACAAAGCAGGTCTCTACAGACATAAGAAAATTGAAATATCGCCCTGTATCAGATCTGACCACCAGGATTAAAGCTGGCTATCAACAACAACAGACAGCCTACAAACTCATGGAAACTGAACAGCTATCTACCAAATGAATCAATAGAGAAATTAAAAAGGAAATTTAAAACTTTTTAGAATTGAATGAAATTGAAAATACAACATACCCAAACCTATAGCACACAATGAAAGCCGTTCTAAGAGGAAAGTCCCCACACACAAACACACACGGAGCAATTTCATACTAGCAACTTAACATCACACCTGAAAGATCTAGAACAAAAAGAAGAAATCATACCCCAAAGGAATGGATGACAAATAATCAAACTCAGGGCTGAAATCATTAAGATAGAGAGAAACAAAATAACAATGCAAAGACAAAAGGAGTTGATTCCTTGAGAAAAACAATAAGATTGACAAACCCTTAGCTGAACTAACTAAAAGGTGGAGATAGAAAATCCAAATTAACAAAGCTAGAGGTGAAAAGTGGGATAACCACAGACACCAGGGAAATAAAGAGATCACAATGACATACTTTGAAAATTTATGCTCCATCAAATTAGAAAACTTAAATGAATAAATTCCTTGATTTATTCCACCTACCAAAGTTAAATCAAGATAAGATGAGCAATTTAAGCAGACCAATAAGCCCTAGTGGACTAGAAGAAGTAATTAAATGTCTCCTAGCTGGAAACAAAAATTCAGAGCCAGGTGGATTTCGCACAGAATTCACCCAGATGAAAGAAGAACTCAAAGAATTAATGCTGGTATTCCTCCAAATATTCTGCACCAGAAACCAGAGGAACACAGCCTTTTAAGAGCCCTCAGTTATCCTGATACCTAAACCATAATGAACTCAATGATACATTGTTTCATACTGCTTTGTCTGGGCTTTTTTTTTTTTTTAACCTACGGTCTTTGCTTATATATTATAGTTTCCTGTTTTGTATTTTTATGGGATTTCTATGAGTTCAAGTGTGTATGTCTGCACATGTATGTATTTCTTATGCTTTTTCTTTCATTTTTTTCTGTGTTTTAGTTTTTTGTCCTATTCTTGTTTGTTTTTTATTTTATTTTATTGTTTTTAGATACCTGTTTTTTAAGGAGAGAAATGAAGGGTGTGGATTTTAATAAGTGGGGAGATGAGGAGGATCTGGAAGGAGTTTGGGGAGGGCAAACCATGATCAGACTACATTGTATGGAAAAATATATTTTCAATACAAATTAAAATCATAAATTTAAAGAATTAAGGTCAGGGGGCTGAAGAAGATGGCTAAGTGGTTAAGAGTGCTTGCTCTTGCAGGTCTCTGGCTGGTCTGGATCCCTGGAAAGCACCAAGGTCTACCTTGGTTTCCAATTCCCCAGAACTAGAACTACACTAGTGTGCCACGGAACCTCTTGTGCCCCAACACCTGACTTTGCAGAGCTCAAGCCTTTTACTGACTGACTACTGTGTCCCCAGCATGTGAGTTATTGCTTTAAAATGAAGAGATGGCACGTAAGGAGGAGATTTTTCTCACTTAAAGCAAAATGTCATGTTAGAACCCAAATCTGTGTCATGTCATTTACAGTCTTCTGGAACATGTAGACTCTTGCAGCATCATGGCCTGCACTGCTCCCCAACATCACAGGCAGGACAGGAGCCCTCCACTCACCACTCAGCTTCCCATGAGAAGCTGACTTTCCTGTTTACCCTTGAACTTGCAGCCGACCCCAGCAGGCTCCATTAGTTTCCTGCTCTTCTGCAATGTGTTTCACCATAGCTCTCATTTCATCATTGCTGTGGTTTCTTTTCTCAAGATGTGTAAAGAAAAAAGAAGCACGCTACATTCCCCATTAAGCAATCGTGCAATGCCGTACGGGAGAAGTGAGGGTAACCCAGACTATGCTGACCCCAACTCCAAGGTCCATTCATGAAGGCCTCCCTGAAGAATGTGGTCAACAAACAAGCTCTGGAGAACCTGAGTGGAACTCAACTCTCCAGCCTTGACAAAGCCACTGTCATCTTGCAGTGAGTGAAGCTGTTCGCCCACCCTCACATAGCCTCAAAGATCCAGCCCATAATTAGCAAGTCCCTGTAGCAGCAGGTGGGGAAGGTAACTCAACCCTCACCTGATATTCCAGTCAATCAATCTCTCCTCTGCCAACCCGTTCAGCAGTTGCACAGAATCCCACCATAGATGCACATAGCTCCTGGAGGTCCTGGCTTATACAGAAGACAGACAGCTAAGCGGAGAGGGATGGGCTCCACTGATGTACATTCTTCTGTGCTGTGATAGAACGTTACAGTGATGTCCCTGTTTGGGGTCATCCGTATTCCTATAAATAATGCCTCCCCATGCTCCTGGAGGTGAGTCCTCCCCATGCTCCTGTAGGTGACCCCTCCCCTATGCTCTTGCAGGTGACCCCTCACCCATGCTGCTGTAGGTAAGACCTACCAACCTGTTTGCTATGCTGGATGAGGATGGATTGTTTCTTTAATCCGGCAGTTCTCAGCCTGTAGATCACAACCCCTTTAGGAATCAAATATAAGATATGCTGCACATCACATATTTACATTTGGATTCATAACAGTAGCAAAATTACAGTTATGAAGTAGCAACAAAATAATTTTGATTGGAGGTCACCACAACATTATATTAAAGGGTTTCAGCATTAGGAAGGTTGGGAACCGCTGCTTTGGTCAACACTGGTTGTATTCGGTGGACAGACATTTTTTCACATCTCAGAAAAAGTAATGCAATGCTACTGAAGCTCCGACTCTCTACTCACAATACAAGTGACTGAAAACACTGTTTTGCAGGGGTTTTGTGTAGAAATGGATTATAGGGATATTCAAGTAGTTATTTAAAGCTTGTGTTTCACTAATTTTTTTTTGTATGCCCATGATCTTGTTTGGTTCTCAACCCTTCAGAGAAAGGAGGAAAACACAGGGGGTGATCCCTCCACCCTGTAACAAAGGAGAAAACTAAGTCTTCACTAATGGCAAAGATGAGATTCGAATTTGCATACTTTGGCTAGTGGCCATCTTCTTTTTACTTCAGTTTTTTCCTATACAACAATGTCTACCTTCCAGTTTGTAATTTTGTTGTTTGTTTCAGGCTCTATGACACACTCCCCCACCCTGCTTGAATGTTGGGAGTGTGCCTTTGGCTTCTGTATATTCTGTACAATGTCTGCCCTTGTTGGCCCTCATTGTCAGCTTGGCATTGCTTAGAGTCAGCTGAGAGGAAAGCCTCCACTGAGAATTGTGTGGATCAGGATGGCCTGTGATCATCCATATCTGTGAGACATGGCCTTGGTTATTAATTAATGCAGGAGGACCCAGCCCACTATAGGTGGCACCATCCCTAAAAGCAGGCCATAAATAAGAAAGCTAGCTAAGCATGAGAGTGTGCGAGCCAGAGAGGAAGCCAGCATGCAGTGCTCCTGCATGTTTTTTTTTGCTTCTATCTCTTGCTTCAATTTTTCCCCCTGAATTCCCTCAATGACAGTCCATGACCTATAAAAGTGTAAGCCAAATAAACACCTTCCTCCCAAGTAGCTTCTGGTCAGAATGTTTATCATGGCAACAGAGAGGAGACCACGGCACTGGCCAAGACCAAGGAGGCCTCAGGAGTGTGTGGAATAAGATGAGCACATGTTGGAGTGAAACGAGTAACTCCGCGGCCCTGACTGTGTCTTCGTGTTCCCTGTGTTTATTCTGATAAGCAAAGGCCCACAGTATCAGTGCTGATTGGGAATTTTAAAATGACAACCGACTGCCTTATGTAGTGGGAAAAAGAGGACACTCAGAACTTATAAACTTTAATACCAAAAGGCGTCACTGCCTTGAGGGGCATTCCAAGGACTGTGAAACACTGAAAGCAAAGGCCAGCACCAGACAGCAGACCCGGGCTGTGCAGGCCTCTCGTGGTTGCAGTGGAAACTGGAGCGCAGTGCTGCCATCCAGAGGTCACAATCAGAGCCAAGGCTTTCCCGCAGTGACCGGCGCTGCAGTGGGCACAAGTGGAGCCTAGCCGTGCGCCCACACCTTTAACCTGAGGCAAACACAGCCTCCCCTTGGCTGAAGCTGCTGACCCTCGGCTGCACAGTTGACCTGGGGCTGCCTGGCCCTTTTCTTAATCTACAGCTCAGCTGCTCCTGGCTTTCACCTTACGAAGGTGGTAACTTGACCTTGACGGTTTTTGCTTCATTTCACTGTATGAGAGAAGCTGAAAAGTAAGCTTCCCTAATGCCGCTCTCACCACATCTGCTTTGATTTCCCCTTGTTTTCATCAATTACTGACACTGAACCATCCCTTCAATGCAAAAGGGTGTGTTGACCAAGCTATTCCAGCTAAACCGCAGTACAAAGGAAAATGCCTCGTGCCTGTTCTCTCTGTGAATAGGGTGCATCTTTCTCCTGGCATTTAACTGTCTTAAAGCAGAGGTTCTTAATCCCTGATTCAGTAAGAATCAACAGAAAGAAACGACCAATTATTGAGCAATTGAATCAGAGTCTCAGGAGGGTGGGGCCTGAGAAGTTTCTAGCAAGTTTTCAAAAGTGCTGTTTCCCCTCTCGCTTTCTTTCAATGGCCCTTACTTCTGAAATGGCCATTTGCAAATATTAGTGTGTGTCAAAATGACCTAGAGGGATTGTTTACAAGCATGGCTGACACTGTGACTAGATTTTCTAGTCAGTCAGTCTTAAGTGAATTCCAGAATCTGCATGTCCAACAGGTTCCCAGATAGAATTATTTGAATTCTGAATTTCCCCTAAAGCTCTCAGGAGGTAAAGGTTTGTTCCCAAGTCAGATGTATCTGTAAGCCCGGTGTAAGCCCAGTACATAGCTTCTCTCTCTCTTTCTCTCTCTCTCTCTCTCTCTCTCTCTCTCTCTCTGTCTGTCTCTCTGTCTCTGTGTGTCTCTCTGTGTCTCTCTGTGTCTCTCTCTCTCTCTCTCTCTCTCTCTCTCTCTCTCTGTGTGTGTGTGTGTGTGTGTGTGTGTGTGTGTACATATATATGTCCTTTTTAAGAGATGGTTTCTAGCAAAAGCAACCCTCATCATGGGCAGCATGCCCTTGGAGATCAGACTTAGCAGACACTATGGTTGGTGCCTTTCTAGCCCATCCTTAGTGTCCCCTTTTACCTCTCTAGCTCCATAGTGGCTACAGTGGTAGAACCCCGAGACGTTGCAGAGCAAGGAAACAGGCGGGGCGCTCCCGTCCATTATCTGTTCTTGGGTCTCACCGTCAACTTCACTTCAGGATCAAGACAAAGGCAGCTGGCTTCTACCCAGGCAGTCTCCCATCCAAATTTCCTGCTTAAATGCCACATATGTATGAAGTGGAAGCCAGCCTTGCTTTCACCCTGGCTCCTTCACTACCAGCCATGCAGTCCCTACAGAGGGTGGGCACTTAGGGTTGGAGTCTTGGCTGGTGCTGAGACTTTGCAAGCATGAGTGATTGCAGCCAATTGTGAAACATCTTTTCCAGAAAGGGCCAACACCCAGCTGAGCCCCAAGAGCTGGAATCTAGTTGAAGTTCATGGACCCTCATTAAATCAATATGATAAACAACTTGGAAAGGGAGTTTATTATGATAGTACAAGAGCAGGCAGCATCTTCCCACCATGATGCCTGGGGTTGGCAGGAGGGGAACAGGATGTGCCTGTTTGTGAGACAATTTCATTTACAAGCTTCTTTTACAAGAAGGGCGCCACTGAGCACTTTCCCTGATTCAGGGTTGGAGTCTTGTGAAGGAAGACATTGCTAATTTCTTGTTGCTGTGACCATACTCCTGACAAGAAGTGGCCTAGGGGGACACGGGGAAAGAATGGAGACAGGGACTAGGACAGGAACCAGGGACTGGGATGGGGACCAACTTTGTCCAGGGTTCTGCAAATATGCTCACACTTCTACCCTCCAGAAGAAACTTGGAGTAAAAAGATATGAACTGGGATTAGAAGTTACAGTGTTAAAATAACAAAAGAAGACACAGGAGGGATTATTAAACTGTTTCTTTTTCTTTTCTGCCTGAGTCACAAACCAATAAATTATTATGAAAAAGCAGAAGAATTTACCAAATAAAACTGAAATTTTTACAAGGCAAAAGAAAAAAACTACAAAGACCAAAGTGTTAAATTTCTTATGGGAAGGGATTTTTTTTCCTTCTTTAATGTTGAAAGGTCTTTTAATATCAGCAAGAAAATGAGCATTAAGCCAATAAAATCATCGGTGACATGGACAGGAACTGGTAGAAAACATCAGCCTCACTCAGAATTCAAGAAATGAGTTTTAAAAAAGTGTTAATCTTCTTTTCTTTTTATTCTCACATGAATGTTTTATGGCGGTAGAGGTTTGGGACTTTGGTCTTTCAGCAGTGGGGAATTGAAGAAGGGCATTGAGCTCAACAACGCATTTGTTTAATGAAGAGAATATAAGAATGACTAAAGACACTCCCTGTCCTGCTAACACAGACCTGAAGTATGGTGATGGACTATTAAAAGAAACACAACTTTTGATTTACTTCATATTGCTTCTGGAAATTAAACGAGAGATATACTTGAACACATACACACAAATTAGCTACCATAGATAATCATCAGGCGTGGTGGCAAGCACCTTTACCTGCTGGGCCATCTCATGAGCTGTCATAAAGACTTGTTTAATGCTTGAGGACAACTGTTGGAGTTTAAAAGAGAACCCTGCATGAGGGGCAAGCTGTAGATTTCAGCAGCTTCCTGGAGGAGAGAGGTGAAGAGAAAGTCCATCCTGGAGGTCAGCAAGCAAGCACCCAGAGAGTAGACAAGAAGACACACTGCAGGACTGGTTTAGGAAGAGTGTGCCTTGGTTTAGGCCAGTAATGAGGGGGTGAGGTGATGGGGGGTGTCCATGTATGTATGTATGTATGTATGTATGTATGTATATGTATATGCATATGTATATGTATATATATGTATATATATATATATATTTCTCTTATTGGTTAATGAATAAAACATTGTTTGGCCAACGAGGCAGCAAGATAGGTGGGATGAGGAGATGAGAATTCTGGGAAAGGTAGGCAGGGGAAGACAGCCAAACAGTCCCCACGTAAGGACCAGGAAGAAAGGACACACCATGTGGAAATACACAGATTTATAGAAATGGGTTAATAATTAAGATAGAGCTAGCTAATAAGAATCCCTAGTCACCAGCCAATAATTTTAGAATTAATATAGTGTCTGTGTACTTATTTGGGGCTGAGAAGGGCAGCAGGACCTGGTGGTATAAGAACCTCTGCAACAGTGAGGGGATGAGGAAGAGAAGGAGGAAGGGGAAGGGAGAAAGTAAAAGGGGGAGAGAAAATTAAGACAGAGGCTTTGTGGTAGTTTTACACAATACAATACAAAACAATTGAAGGAAGGGAGGGTTTGTGTAGGATGGTGGATCAAAGACTCTGCCTACAATGGCAATAGGAGCTTGAGGCAGCCAATCACATTACAGCTGCAGCCAGGAAGCAGAAAGGGTGCACGCTGAGCCTGCATGACAGATGCGTCCCTGCTCTGCTGTGCTTCAGTCCAGGACCCTAGCCCACATAGCAGTGCTGAACAGGTGTAGGTTGGGTGCTGCACACATGTAGGTTGGGTGCTGCACACATGAAGGTTGGGTGATGCTCTTGTGTAGGTTGGGTCCTCCCACTTCAATTAGCCAAATCTAGAAACTCCCTCTCTCAGATGTGCCTCCTGGCTCAACCAATACCCTGTCAAGTTGACAGCCATTGTTTTTTCTTTTGTTTTTCTTTTATTTAATTTTTTTTCATTTCACATGCCAACCCCAGTTACCCCTCCCTCCTCTTATCCCTCCAACCACCCCCCCATCCCACCTGCCTATCTACTTCTCAGAAGGGGTAAGGCCTCCCTTGGGGCATTAACAAAGTCTGGCATACCAAGTTAAAGCAGGACCACGCTTCTCCCCCTTGTATCAAGGCTGAGCAATGTATCTCACCATAGGGAATCAGCTCCAAAAGGCCAGTTCATTCAGGCCAGCTCCATAAGTCCTGGTCCAACTGCCCCGCCCCCCACCCCCACACACACACACACAAACAACAGACCAAGCCACATAACTGTCTCCCACATTCAGAGGGCCTAGCCGGGTCCCATGCAGGCTGCCCAGCTGACAGCCATTGTTCACCACATTATCCTCATGTATCTATAGAAATTCTTAAGGGACAGAATAAAAGGGACAAAGTGGTTCCTGGATGACAGACTGGGGGAACCTAGAGCAGAGGATATTTCTAAAGACTAAAGAAGTCAGAACTCATAATGGTAGAGAGAAAAGACATGAACAAAGCCACCAAACCGGGAAACCTAGAGTTTAGGTCACTGATAATTAACACTCAATAGATGCCAATTATTGTCACTGCCCTTCTCTCATTTGGATATTTATCTACTTGTGCAGAAAAGGGCTTATGGTAATAGTGGGTTGATATTTACATTATCCTTCTACTGAAAACTTATAAAATAGAAAATAATTTAAGCATATTACTAGCTCATCAAATTTGTGAAGAAACACATAGCAGGGTTGGAGAGATGGTTAAGCAGTTAAGAGCACTGGCTGCTCTTCCAGAGGACCCGGGTTCAATTCCCAGCACCCACGTGGCAGCTCACAACTGTCTGTAACTCCAAGATCTGACACCTTCAAACAGACATGCATGCAGGCAAAATATTGATGCAAATAAAATAAAAATAATAAAAAAGAAACACATAACAAAGATACCTTTTTTCCTTTTTATTTAAATTATAAACGATCTTATTTTATATACCAGTTCCAGTTCTCTCTCCCTCCCATTCTCCCATGCCCCTCACTGACCCCCATCCCATCCCTCTTCTGGGCCATAGAAAAGGTGAGGCCTTCCATGGGGGATCATCAAAGTCTGTCACATTATTTGGGGCAGGGCCTAGACCCTCCACCATTTGTCTAGGCTGAGAGATTATCCCTCTATGGGAATGAGTTCCCAATGTCGTTTCATACACTAGGTATAAATGTTGTTCCACTACCAGAGGCCCCATAGACTGCCCTGACCTCCTAATTGATATCCACATGCAGGGGGGCTGGATCTGTCCTATGCTGGTTCCCAGCTGTCAGTCTGGGGTCCATGAGCTCTGCCTTGTTCAGACCAGCTGTTTCTGTGGGTTTCCTCACCCTGGTCTTGACCCCTTTGCTCATCACTCCTCCCTCTCTGCAACTGGATTCTAGGAGTTCAGCTCAGTGCATAGCTGTAGATGTCTGCTTCTGCTTCCATCAGCTACTGGATGAAGGCTCTAAGATGGCATTTAAGGTAGTCATCAATCTCATTATAGGGGAAGGGCATTTAAGATAGTATCTCCCTATTGCTTAGATTATTAGTTGGGGTCATCCTAGTATACCTCTGGACATTTCTTTAGTGCCAGATTTCTCTTTAAACTTATAATGGCTCTCTCTATTAAGGTATCTCTTTTCTTGTTCTCCTCTATTCTTCCCCTGACTCAATCTTTCTGGTCCCTCAAGTCTTCCTCCCCCCTCCTATTCTCCCCTTCTCTTTCTCCTAACCCCTCTCCAGCATAAACTGTCATTGGTGTTTTTTTTCTTATTTTAGCCATTCTGACAGGATAGCAGAGATATATTAAATCACACATGAATTACTATGTGGTAGAGAGCAACACCTGCCTCCCAGTCCAGGAAGGTAGGGTTCATCAGGCCAGGTGTGTAATGCAGGGACATGGGAGGACACTAGAAAGAATGATCAGGCAAGCACTAAAATACAAATGTTTTCAAGGCATAGCCTGGGAAAACTGTCCTTCCCTCCCCTCATCATGACAGACGTGTGTCTACTGGCTAAAGCATCCTGTCCTGCTGTGGGAAGATCTAATTATGAGGAAATCCTGAGCAGACAGATAAGCAGCTGAGTGGCCTCTCGACTCTGCTGTGCTCAGAGGACTAAATCAACACCTGCAGCAGACTCCTTTCTGCCTGCCCATAAAGGGGCAGTTCCACTGCTGGCCAGGCAAGGGGAGAGGAAGAGAGGCAGAGGAGAAATGGTGAAGGGAGGGGGGAGAAGGGGGGAGCCTCTCCTTAGTGTGCTGTTGTGGCAAATAGGGTATCATTCCTTATGGCCTCTCAGCTCTGTCTCTTCACAAGGGAAATAGCATACATGCAAAGGTATAGGAGATAGAATGAAACTTTGCAGAGAATACAAACACCATGGAGTAGCGGTTTGCATGTTTCCTTTTTAATACAGGGGATTAAATACTAGAAGAAACATATGGAGCCATTAAATAATAAAAATAGAAATTATTAAGGAAGAAGAATATATTCAATTAAATTTAAAACTTGATAGAAAATACCTACAATGGGATAGGCTAAACAGAAGAAAGTATTGGTGAATTGAGAGCCAGGCGTGGTGGCACAAGCCTATAACATCGGGCACTAGGCAGGTGGAGGAACAAAGATGTCAGCAACTTTGGAGCAGTGTGAAAAGAATAAAAGAGCCAGAAGGATGTTCAGAGTTAAGAACATGCACCAGTCTTTCACAGGACCTGAGTTCACTTCCCAGTACCCATGTGGGACATCTCACATTCCATGTCGCTGCAGCTCTAGGGGGATGTGGAGCCTTTGTTTGGGCATCCACAGGTACCAGCACTTGTGTGCACAGAGCAACACACATGTTTAAAAACAAAGTAAATGTTTTAAAATGATAAATATTCACGTTATCAGGGTCCAAGATGAGGAAGCCAAAGAGGTTGAAAGCCGATTCCATAGCAGAAAACGTCCTAAGCATTGAGAAAGATACAAATGTTTCTGTGGAGAGGATCAAAGCTCACCAGCCAAATTTAATTTACAAGTCTGTCCAAAGACATTTATAATCAAGCTCTCTGTGGTTAGACATAAGATTATCAAAAACATAAACAATACGTAGAGGTGTCTCAATTTCTCTTACTGTAGCCAAAACCTCTGAGGCCAGAGGGAATGCTGGCACTTACAGCACTGAGGAAGGAACAGAATGCTGAGCTGAGAAACACCTGCAATCCCATTCTCAGGTTACAAAGTGTGTTCCCTCACTTTCCCACTAGATGGCATTCACACCCTGACATTTGAGCTAAGGCAGGCCCTAAAATCTCCAGGCCAGAGCTCCCCACGAATTGTGGGGTCCTGCAAAGGTTCTTTACTTGGTATCTCAGAAATTGGGGCCCCATATGCAATCCCAGGGCATGTGAGAAAGCTAATGTTCAGAAGATCAATGGTGACTTCTTCCACAAAGGCTGTAGCTCACTTAACCAAGTTTGTAGCTGTCATAAACCCTTTGTACTTAACATGGTCACTTCTTCCAGGACCCCTTTCCTCTGAGCAATTGCTTGAAGCATTTAGCTGCCTACCTCAGGATGTAAGCATCAGAAAAGCTGAAGCTGCATCTACATTCCCTGCTCACCCTGCATGCCTACCTCAGGAACTACACACACCTGCCGCTTACCAATGGAAAGTTACAGGAATGCAGAGGGTTTGTAAGTTAGGACACTGTAGGCATCGAAGGCTCTAGATGCCTGCACCCAATCCCCTTTATACTGCTAATCGTGCGCTTACGTAATTGCCTTCTTGTCTGTGTCTTCCTTTCCTCACTGGAGAAAGATGTTGGTATTAGTTCCACAGGGTTTCCTGGAGGATTTTCCACTTAATGTCAGAGCAATCAGGCTCTGACCATGTGCTGGCTAGGGCATCTGGGTGAGGAGGTGGGACACAGAAGCTTGCCGTAAGAGCCAAACCCACGAAGACCTGGCAAGCACACACTGTTTGATATGATAACTATGCATTAAACCTGAGGGCAGCACTTGGGCAGGTTGGCAGCCGCAGGATCTTCTACGTGTGTACCCAGGCCATGCACAAGTGTATTTTCCTGTTCCAACATGCAGTCAAGGCAGATGGAGGGTTGTGGTGAAGATATTTATTGGGTCAAGTTGTGGTGCCCCTGTGGACAAGATTCTCACTTGGCCCATTTGAAGAATTGCTTTTAATTTATTATAACTATAGATTCTTCCTCTGTGGCTCTTCCTACCCTTCCAGGGTTAGACAGAATGGTATTTCTAGGAGAGTTAGACTCTCTCCAAAAGCAGCAAAGGGGCCTTCCTCCACAGGGTAGATTAGTCCCTTTGCAGCAAATGTCCAAAGGGCCACACACGGGGAAGAAGCAACAAATGGCCATGAGGGAATGGCTATCTTCAGGTGGTCTTCCAGAGTCTAGAGAGGTGACTCCGGGCTGGGAGTGTAAACTCTAATCACAGAGGACCTAGTTCAGTGCTCAGGACCCATGCTAGGAAGCTCACAGACACCTGTGACTCCAGTTCCTCCTCTGGACTCTCTGGATCTGCACACACACACACACACACACACACACACACACACACACACACACACACACCTCAAACATACACACAATTTCAAATAAAAATGGATCTTCTTTAAAATAAGGAAATCTCTGCTTATAAAATGGGACTTGTGGGGGGGTGCATGCCTTTAATCCCAGCACCCTGCACCCTGGAGGCGAATCTCTGTGAGTTCGAGGCCAGCCTGGTCTACAAAGCTACACAGAGAAACCCTGTCTCAAAAAACAAAAAATAGACAGACAGACAGACAGACAGACAGACAGATAAAATGGGACTTTAGTTGCCCTCCAGAAACCCAGAATTCAGATGGTTCACACTGCTAGCAGATAAGAATGACTCACTGTGCCTGCTGTGCCTGAACAGCTTGTGCAAACAACACAGTTTACTTCTGAACTCTTGCTTTCTTTCTGGAACCCTGGGCATGTGCCAGGCAGAGGCTGGCACACAGAGCGTCTCACCAGACTCTAGCAAAAAGGAGAAAAACAAATCCTAGATATTGCATCACTAATGAGCATCCTTGATCATCATCAGTTCATATGTGTCATTTCAACCCACGCCTGGTTGACAGACATCTTGTGTGACTACAGCAGGAATGGAACTTTGGAGACTTGCATCTTGTGTCAAGAGGGCTGGCCCAGTCGCCTTGCCCTTGCTGCAACAATAGCTGTGTTTTCAGTTTTGAGTGCTCGAGTTTATGAAGTCCAGAAAAGCAACCGGTAAAAGTATAAATAGTGAGTGGCAGACAGCAAAGCATTATCAAGCCAGCAGAGATGACTGGATACCCCCATTGAGAGATCAAGTAAAAAGTTAACAGCGTCAAATCAGGACCAGGCAAGTATCCCCTAGAAGTCAGCTGCAGGTCCCAACTGAGAGTTGATGCAGAGCAGAATGTCCTCTAGGTGAGACTTCCAGTAAAAGAACAAGCGGCAGATAGACAACAAAGCACCAAATAGGGCACACAAAACACCCGCAGAACCGGCTGTGAAGTAGAAACAGTTGGAGTTTCTGACTGAGCCTCCTAGTCCCACTGCAGGCATTTATATCATGAGATAAACAGTAGTAACCCCCACTGGAAGTGACTCAGCATTGAGCTGCTCTCAAGGCCATGGTGTTTTAATCTCTTAAATTATTTCATAGTTATCTACGTGTGTGATGTCCATGTGCACACCACTGTGTGGTCCCTGGGATGGAACTCAGGGCTGCACCATCTCACTAGCCCTGCACTGCACACACGTACCTTGGCTTAGGCGTTCTGCTTTGCTGTACCTCTGTTTGTATGATGCAATATTAAAGATGGACATGTAACTTGGCACATGCTCCATTTCATCCATTGCCATTTCAAAAGGTCCGCCTCAAAGGGATCATTATAATTACAAAATATGGAAAAGCACAAAGAAAAATGATAGTGATCATTCAAAGATAGCTGCTTCTGATATCTAGGTACTCTGAGAAAAAATATGACAACTGCAGTATCTTGTAATAGGTTCTATTTGCAGAAACTAAGAAAGGGAAAAAAGAATTGGAATTTACAGTTTCAATAGAAGTAAGTGCCTGAACCCTAACTTTAACTAGAGGGCCTGGAGTGAGAGAGACAGAAAATGAGATATAATAACCATGTTTCCATTTTAAAATATACCTTACAAGCTAGGACTCAAGTACCTTAGAGATAACACGGCAAAGATGCAGTTCAGGAGGCTGAAGAAAGGCTGTCTGCGTGTTTGTTCACCTTGGTTCTTAGTTAATATAGGGTTAGGAATCTATATACCCTTTACTTATATTCCAAAGGTATCAGCAAAATAGGTGCTGGGAATTTATGTTTCAGTTACATATACACACAGGTTTTTCTAAGAGTTACACAACAGTCTTATAAGAAAAATAATTGAGCTTCCATTACTAAACTCCACAAAAAAAAAGATTCAGATGGTTTTCATGGACTAAAAGAAGTGCATATTGCATACACTGAGAGAGACACAGACACACAAATATACACAGACACACACAGACACACTCATGTACATACAGACACACATAGAGAAACACCAACACTACACACTCACACACAAGAAAGAGAAATACAGATATCACACCACAGAGAGAGAGAGAGAGAAAGAGTGAGAGAGAGAGAGAGAGAGAGAGAGAGCATGAAGAGAGAACTATGAACATTAGAAATTCCTGATGAAAGCTATCAAAAGAAAAACATAAACACCAACACAACCACAAAACCTCTGATCTACAGTGGTGTCTGTCTGCATAATACTCTAGGGCAATAGTGACACAGCCTTGTGGGAATAGCCAACCTGTGTCTTATTTGGCTTAAGGTCCACTCAGTGAGATGGAACCCATACCTGACAATGCTTTGGTGACCAAAACCAGAGACTAGATATCCCAGGGACCTAGGGTAAAACCATACACTACCTACCGGTCCTTAAAAAGGCAGCAATGACTCCTAATGGCATGCTGCTGCACTCATAGATCAGCATCTTATTCAGCCATTACCAGAGAAGCTTCCACCTGCAGCAGATGGGAACCCACAGCCAGACATTACAACACAGAGGGAGAGACTTCAGAACACATAGCTCTAGATGGGATGTCTCTGCCAGATCCCTCCCCTCAGAGCTCAAGGAACCCCGTAGGAGAGTCAAAAACCAACTGTGCATTTTCTTACAACACAGAAAAAAAAATAACTAGAATACAAAGCCTCTACCCTGCTTCCTCCTCCTCCACTTACCTAGCCCTGTGCCTAGCCAAACATGGCCAACGCTCCCACCTCCAGGTCTCCCCACCTCCAGGCCTTTGCACACACTGCTTCATTCTGGAACCCTCTATCCCACCATCACCCTCATCTTCTGCTCTGGTTTAGGATGCAGGGTAAAAGTCACCTCTTGTGAAAACCCTGCCCTGTCTGAGGAATCTAATGATCCCTCCCACATTGTTTCTTCAGCCCTCACAGGGTTCCTCTGTCACAATAATCAAAAATCCTCATGGTGAAAGAAGGTGAGACCCACCCCAAATGGTCAGAATTGGCAAACCTCCGAGATCTTGGCCTGACCAATGATAAATCAGTGAGATAGCCACCAATACACTGCAACTCTAAGTCCCAGAATCCCTCAGCCCTAAAGAGTCAAGAATAAAAGAACAGAACAAAATGCTCGAGGTAGAAATCAAAAAACACAAAGGAAGGAAGACAAGGATTGGAAGACAATACTGGTGGCAATGCTCATCACAATGACAAACACAGCTTGCACAGCAAACTGTGGCACCCGGCAGCTCTGGGAATTGAGTCACCAGCACTGGCAGCAATCTGTAAATGCTACAATCTGGGCTGACCTTACTTTTTTTAGAACCCTATAATCAGTTCTGGGTCTAACCTTAGATGATAAGTGCTGGCCTGAACAGAGGACTAAAGAGAAAACACTGTTTGGGTTATGTTTCTGGAAAATATTCACTATGGTGAAAGAAATAAAAACTGGTGTTGTTACTCTCCAAGAGTGTATGAGGTCACGAGAATCTCACCCGCTGACAAGCTGGCTAAGGAGAAAGCATTTCCCTTATTAATGTTCTAGTCAAGGAGACTGGACCACCTCCTACAAGCACATGCTCAAATGCAGGAGAAGCAAGCCCAGGGTGTGCTGTATGAGCACGAGTATGCGGGGTCAAATGCCAGCAATGCCAGCACCCCTGTAGGAGCCAGGCATGCGGGCATAAGCCTGTGATCCCAGCACTGGAGAGAGTTGAAGACAGCTGGGCTCCATAGCTAGACAGCCTCGTCAGAGTGGGAGCCCCAGAAAGCTCATGTTTCAAAAAATGCCAAAGTAGACCAGCAGGATGTGGTGGCACACCCTTTTCACCTCAGTACCCTGAAAACAGAGGCTGGTGACTAACAGTGAGCTTGAGGCCAGCCCAATCTACACAGCCAAAACTGTACAGTGAGCACCTGTCTCAAAAAAAATGTAAGTGGTCTGCAAACGTTACTGTGAGGACTGCCCAGCCTGCTGTTGGAATACACTTCATAAATTGTTTTCTCACACAAACAGACAAAAAAATCAAGGTGAATGTTTCCTGGATAATAAGCTGAAGTTATAGCCTCCACACAAATGTACCCACATCCACACATGTGCAAGCACATAAACATAGACATGTCTATACACACATACACTGCACACTCACACACTCACAGACACACACACACACACACACACACACATAAACACACCTATACACACATACACTGCACACTCACACACTCACAGACAGACACACACACACACACATAAACATAAACATGCCTATACACACATACACTGCACACTTACACACTCACAGACAGACACACACACATAAATATAAACATGTCTATACACACATACACTGCATACTCACAGACAGATACACACACACACACATAAACATGCCTATACACACATACACTGCACACTTACACACTCACAGACAGACACACACACATAAATATAAACATGTCTATACACATATACACTGCACACTCACAGACAGACACACACACATAAATATAAACACGTCTATACACATATACACTGCACACTCACACACTCACAGACAGACATATACACACAGATAAACATAAACACACCTATACACATATACACTGCACACACACACTCACAGACAGACACACACACATAAACACACCTGTACACACATACACTGCACACTCACACACTCACAGACACACAGACACACACACAGAGGAATGGGTCTCTGAATTGTTTGGCCTAATACAAAGATAAACAATCTAAAGCACTGTTTTTAAAAAAGATTGGAGAGAAAAAAATCTGAAAAAGGAAATAAAAGGAAAAGTGCCATAATCACAAACAGGCGTATAACTGCTTTGATAAATAACAAAAATAAAAACAAAAACGTTTGGACCTGTATGTGTCCTTCCTTTCTTGGGTATTTTAAAAGAAAACTACAGGGTAAGCCCGTGTTTGCAGAAGTCTTGACTCTCGGCTCCTTAGACACCGTGACTGAAGCACATCTGAGCCCTTTTCAGTCCTGATTCTATGACATTCTGTGGACCCAAAAGCATGATTAAACCTGCAGGGCTATAATAAAAGAGCCTGGTGTGTAATTATCATCTCTAAAAGTGCCTGCTTCGTCTCTTTTGCTGATGTTGCTTGTAGTTTTTCACCTAAACAGCTTGAGGCTGCAAACTCTCATTTTCCAAAAAATCCTAGGGTTTTTTTTTTTTTTTCCCCAGGGGAGGTGGGGCAGCAAATACTTACGATTGCAAAATACGATTTTGTGTCCAAGCCAGTAATTTTACTACTGCTATCATTTTTTTTTACTAGAATGAGTATTTGTTAATTGCTCTCTGCAGTTTGTATTATTTTATGAGTGAGAAGGGTCTGAGCCTGGTGAAACATAAGATTGTATGGACATAGTTCTGTTTCTCCTGTGGATGTAAGCAACCCAAGAAGAAGGGAAGGAGGAGAGTTGGAACAGAAGGAAAGAAAAGGGGGAGAGAGTAAGGAGACCTCAGGAAGCCCTTTTGATGAGAATAGTTGGGTGCTGGGTGGAGATAAGTTTACACTAATGAAGATTGGGAAAGGAGAAAGCCTGAGCTAAAAGGCAGAGCACACTGTTAGAAGCATCCAGTAAACCTACACACTTCTACTAGATCTCAGCCTGTTTGGTGGACTCGGGTCAAGAGGAAGAGTCATTGAAAAGCTTCATAGATGATGCATACTTTGTGGTTGTAAAAGTTAATGTGATGTTAAACTATAATGTTGTGTTACATGAACATAATTTCATTCAATAATCACAATACTCTCTCCATTACTTTCTATGTTCGGGACTGTACGCTAAGCATCTGCACACATATTCTCATGCAATTCACATGACTGAATGGAGTAGATTTCAGCATCCTTATTTCATAAAGGAAGAAACTAGAGTTCAGAAAGGCCAGACAACTTTCCTGAGATTGCGTGGCTATGGTGTCTGTTTCTCTTGTGGATATAAGTAATCCAAGAGATTGGTAACTCAATTTACTTAAGCCGTGACATGCATACTCTAGAATGAGGTTGCTGAGACCATCGTTCTAAAAACATCACTTACACCTCAAGCACACACCGGTAATTTCTATTCCAAAAGGAATATTACCCTAGTTTAGATTCTAGTGAACTGTTTTCTTTAAATTTGTTCTAAGCTATTAGAAAAGAACAGGTAGGTTACAATGCAAAACTGAAGTTTTAGCTACCCATTATTCAAATCTGACATGATTACTTTCTGATTACAGACTAGGGATATATATGATTCTACCTTCATAAAAAATAAAATTATGTAAGAAATTTGATGAATGGAAAAGACATTTTTGTTTGCTTGGAACAATGGGTAGGAATTTCCTTAGTTATATCATCATGTGTTCATGAATGACTATGATTATGTGGTATGAGACATGTAGGTTTTAGTTAAATACACTCCCTTTAAACCATTACTACCCACATTGTACACTATTCGTCATCAGAATACACCCATCTACAAGTGCAAATATTTATGTTGCCTGACTTACTGTTGTTTGAGATGGGGTCTCTTGTAGCACAGAATGGTCTTGAACTCATTGGCTTTGAACTCTTGATCCTCTGACTTCCATCTCCCAAGTGATAGAATTAAACCTGTATATCACCACACTTGGTTCTCAATTCTATTGAAATCCAGTATCTGGATTTTAAGATTTTGAAATATTGCTTTCTCATAATTCAGTTCTGAAAAATCTGTGTTTTACTTTTCTGAGCAGAAACAGTAAATGCAATCATGGGCATTAGTGAACAATTAGTGAAACTAAAAAGTGAGTCCCAAATTATCTCAAAAATGCTTATTGTTGTTGGTTGGTTGATTGGTTGAGCTCATGGAGCCCAATGTGGCCTTGCTGTAAAGGGGAGAATGACCCTAAAATTCTGTTCTCCTACCTCCACTTCCTAAGTGCTGAGAGAGCAGGTGTGCCACCATTCCTGGGTCATTCAGTGCTAGGGATGGAATGTGTGGTTTCATGGGTGCCACACAAGCACTCCACAAACTGGATTCATCTCAGCCCCTTGTGTTTTAATTCAACCCTGCTCATAGTGTGTACCACATGGAGTTCCGCTGTTCACAGTGTGTACTGCACCAAGTTCTGGTGTTCACAGTGTGTACTGCACTGAGTTCTGGTGTTCACAGTGTGTACTGCTCTGAGTTCTGGTGTTCACAGTGTGTACTGCATGGAGTTCTGGTGTCCCTCACAGAAACCACCTTTTGACCCAGCTCTCTTCTGCCCCACTCACAATGCTCTTGTCCAACTAGATTTTATTTTAAGTCCATGGGTGGCTCTTGGTACTCTGACTTCAGGGTGCTCTCAAAGAGAATTCTGCCCAACTAGATGCTGATGGAAGGATTTTGCTACTATTGTCGTGCCTCCCTGGAGCTTAGTGGAAGGGTTGGGTGTGCATCCTTGGGAGGAGTGTTGGGAAATGAACCTTCACTCTTATCTAGTGCTAATAGAGTCCCAGGCACCCAAATCATAGGCTTGGTAAATGGAGTCAACACTGTGGTATAATGTCTGATGCTGCCACCTCACACTAAAGGAGTTATCCCCCCCCCACACACACACACGTCTGAACACAAACATGTATTCACACACTAAATTTTTAAACATACTCATCCCTTGCTTGTTTTTATTGCCTAATACTAACATTTTTTTAGATATCCAATAATCCACATAGCAGCAGACCAGACCTGGATGACATCTGCCGTGATACTATATTTCTGACCATTGTAATTTTTCCTGAGAATCTGTAAGCTCGCACAACTCCCCATTCTCCATTCTTGCCCTTGATAATTTTAAAACCATATCCCAGTTATTCTGTAGAATGTTCCTTGATCTGAATTTGTGTACCATAATCTCAGGATTAAGCATGGCTTTTGTATTTTTGTACAGAATATGACAAAAAAAACCTGTTTTTTCTCTTTCCAACACATTGGGTGCCACACAGTCTATTTATTCCTTAAGGTGACATCCACTTAGTAATTCATATATCTGTGGAATTATACTTTGTAACTATGTGAATCCCTTTTCTCCAACTTTTACCTGCTGTTTTTATCATTTCTCTGACTCAACTGCTACTAAGATGGTTTCTTAATTCTTATTTTCTAAAACCATCATTTTCTGCAAATATTCACTCACTGGATTTCCGCTGTAATCAAGGTTCTCTTCTCTCCATTACTGTTTGGCTGTTTGTAACTGCACATTCATAAGTTAATATTTTATTCAGTGAGCTGCAACCCTATATTATTATATATGTGGTGCTCAAAGTGTCCAGGTAGGAACAGAGGGAGCTCTGATGAGTTGGTGTGTTTCTTAGGCATGCCTTTATCATTCTCTAAGCGCCCCCTCTTCCTACCTGGCATCATGAGATCATTCGTGTTGGTCTGTTTATTCAGGATGCTGTAACAAAATACCACAATCTAGGCAGCTTATCATGTCTCAGTCTGGACCCTTGATTCATAGACTGCTACTTTCCAATATATCCTCACATGGGAGAGGAGAAAAAGCTTCTCTCTGGGGCCTTTTATAAGGTCTCTAATACCATGCACAATGGCTCTGCCCTCATGACCAAATCAACTCTCAAAGTCCCTACATCCTAACAGTGTCAGCCTGGAAGTTAGAGTTTCAGCATGGAAATTATGGAGGGACACACTCACCACCACACCAAAGGTATATCAGATGCTTCACAATGCTTAGATGGGGGTTGGGGACACTCTCAAAAGAGCTGAAGAGCAAACCACCAACTTCCAGAAATTGCTGATTCTCATACCGAAATAGGTCTATAATTTGAACTGACTCACTAAATGTTTGGGCAATGGGGAATACACTCTAATCAGACTTTTGACATGGTGCAGTCTGTGCAGGCAGTTATCAGCGTGTTTCCTACCCAACATCAAGCGCTCCCACAGGTGATTGCTACATCACAGGCCAAGGCTTCCACCAGGACAATCGAAATGCTAACTATACCCAACCACCTAGGTCCCTCCATCCATGACTGTTAGCCATCTGACTGGTCCTCCCTCCCCTTGCCCCACCACACAGTTGCCCCTGGTCTTCATGCTACTCTCTTCCAGTCCAGGCTGCAGGCTCCTTTCAGCACTCTTTCTGTAAACCCAGTCTCTGTCCATTGTATCATTGCCAGAACTCCCAGGATTCCCATCACACACCAGTGGTTTCTGGGAACCCAATGCTGCCGAGGTATTACTCAGTCCATCCCTCCCTAGGTCGCTAAATGAACCCTTGTTGCTGCCATGGCTGCCCCAGGCTTGCTCCCTGCTATGCTGCCCACATGCTGCCTTCTTTGCTGCCGGCTATGTCCCAGCCCCAAGCTTTGAAGGCTCACAGATCTTCCACCAGGACTAGAGCTTTCCCTCCTTGCTTTTGCCTTTGGTCAGAGCTCACCTAGCAAGCAAATAATTCCTGGCCTCTTCCTTCCAGTTGCAGTCATTGGATTTGTGGGTGAGCAAAGGCCCCCAACAGGTCTCTGCCCTCCTTCCTCACCTCATCACCTGCTGCTGTCCCACCCTCATAACCTTGAGTGTAGAGATAACTTGAGCTCCGGAAGAACAGATGATTTTGAACATTATCTCACTCCATTATCACTCATCTTGAAATTTCTCCTTCCTCACTTCCTGGAGCTACCTCCCAGTGTACTCTCCATCTTTTGGACAGTCAACTCCCACTCCTCCTTCTCCTTCCCATTCCCACCATCCCTGCCTGGATAGAGATGGACTTTCCCTCTCCTGAATTCATTTGGACCTTCAAATAACACTGATATTGCATTCACCACATTGTAGTCTACCTCAGGTTCACATCCAAGTATCTCTCTTCCTGGACACATGTGACCATGGGAGGGACAGATTCAATTATCTTCACCTTGTGTCTCCCCACACTAAACCTGGTACTGACAGATAGAATACAGGAAAGAGTCTCAGACAGAGTAAATGGATCAGGCATGTGCAAACCACCAATGGCTCAATTATGCCACTGAGTCTGTTTTAAATTATCCTTTTTTATTGTATTTTTCTTTCTTTTTTATTTTTTGGATACAAGTGTGGACTTTCTGAAACTCACTGTCTTTCAAAAATATGTAGATTGTCCTAAAGGGAAATGCCAATGTGTTAGGTATGAGACCCTAGCACCCTCACCTGGTGTTGTCATTGTTCTGCTTCTTTCAAACTCTCTCTATCTGAACTTTTTTAGATGATTTAGAATCATCTTATGTAATTTTCTGTGTTTCAGTTAAAATCATTTCTTTACTATAAGACAGACAGTTCATTGCCGTAATGTGGCAGCCAATGAATTAACTTCCCTGTGGTTATTACCAGGTTTTCACTCTAGTAAAAAAATAAACATTTTCATTTCATTCTTATCTTAGCAAAAAGTCTTGAGAGTGAAATGCAGTACCCAAATCTAATTTCACTGTGGATCTCTGCATTGATTGGAAGAATGGAAAGGTACTGTCTTGTCAGAAACATTCCACTTTTAGCTAAGGTCTTCTCCATAGCTGATATCTTCTGTTTTCCTAAACACTGGGCTCCTGGGATACAAAAGCAGGTCTCATCTTGATGTATAAAAGTAATTGGCACTCAATAAATATTTTTGAATACATGAACAAGAATAAATATTTTCTCAGGTGTGGTGGGCACATCTCTAATCCCAGCACTTGATAGGCAGAAGCAGTTAGATCTCTGTGAGTTCCAGGTCAACCAGGGCTACATAGTGAGACCCTCTCTCAAAAACAAAATAGCATTTTTATTATCATGTCATTCCTAGAGAAGAAAACCTCAGTGGCTTCCCATGGCAAAATTATAAAAAAAAAATGCATAAACTATAACTATTGTGAATAAATAGCACAAATTATATAAATCAATTATCAATTACATGTATGAATAAAGTTTGGAATCCATAAGCATCTGTACACACAGCCCACACCTGAGCAGACAAATAGAAAGGAAGCTGGGCGGTGTGCTGAGAGCAGAGTTGATGCCCACTTAGCCCCATCCTTTGTGCCTTCCACCTGTGTCTAAAGGTTTCTTCTGTTTGCTCTGTTTTCCTTCCTCTTGGCAATTGAATGCCCAGCCTCAGGCATGCTAGGCAAGTGTGCCACTACTAAGCTGAGAACCCAGCCTGAGAATCCAGCTACCTGCTCCAGCAGTTTCTTCCAGTGCTCTGGGTCAGAAGGCTACACCAAACCACCTACTGTGTGGAGAGTTCCTTCTGCTCTCTGCCTTCCCCCCCTTCCTTTCTCTTCCTATTCCTAGTGATGAGAAAGAAACTGGCTTCTAGATTCCTTGTCTGGTTGCCTCTTCCTTCTCGTCCTCACAGGGCAGGTAAGGTGTTTATTGTATGATTTTGATGTGTCCCTGTGTCTCAAACACAATTTAGAGCTTTTATTTTTAATCCATATAATTCTATATGTGTTTACCTAGAAATTCTGGTTATTGGGTGATGTTACTCTGCTTTTTAAAGATAGGATCTCAGGTACCCTACACTGGCTTTGGCCTCACTGGGTAGTTTTGAGGATGACCTTGAACTGCAGACCCTCCTGCCTTCACCTCCAAAGTACTGGCAGTATAGGTATGTGCCACCACACCTGGTTTATTCAGTTCTGATCAAAGCCAGCACTTCGGGCACACTAGGCAAGCACCCTGTCCTTCTAAGGAACATTCCCAGCCCTATTATTCTCTCTGTGTCTCTGCCTGTCTTTTTGAGTCTGTCTCTCTGTCTTTCCATCTCTCCCTTCTTTCTGTCTCTCTGTGTGTATCTCTCTCTCTCTCTCTCTCTCTCTCTCTCTCTCTCTCTCTCTCTCTCTCTCTCTCTCTCTCTCTCTCCCCTCTGCTGTGTGTGTGTCTGTGTGTCTGTGTGTCTGTGTGTGTTCATGCATATGTGTCTGCCAGTTTTCTCCTATGTGGTCTCCAGGAATGTAGCTCAGCACATCAGGTTCCCTGTCAAAAGCCCTTATCTATTGAGCCACCTCACCTGCCCCCTAAGCATTCCTTAAGTCTGGTATTCAGTGTAGTGCTTATTTACTGAAGGATCTGGAAGAGGTTTGTGAGGGCACTTGTGGACTAGAGAGAGCTGCTGTTATGAACAGAGTGTATAGAGTCCTGATATTTATAGAGTTTATACTACAGCAGCGAAATAAGGACATTAAACAAGAAAGCACAGCCTGTAGAGAGTATACACACAGCCTGTGGGGAGTGCATAGCCTGTGAGGAGTGCACACACAGCCTGTGGGGAGTGCATAGCCAGTGAGGAGAGCACACACAGCCTGTGAGGAGTGCACACACAGCCTGTGGAGAATGAACACACAGCCTGTGAGGAGTGCACACACAGCCTGTGAGGAGTGCACACACAGCCTGTGAGGAGTGCACACACAGCCTGTAAGGAGTGCACACACAGCCTGTGGAGAGTGCACACACAGCCTGTGAGGAGTGTACACACAGCCTGTGGAGAATGAACACACAGCCTGTGGGGAGTGCACACACAGCCTGTGAGGAGTGCACACACAGCCTGTGAGGAGTGCACACACAGCCTGTGAGGAGTGCACACACAGCCTGTGGGGAGTGCATAGCCTGTGAGGAGTACACACACAGCCTGTGAGGAGTGTACACACAGCCTGTGGAGAATGAACACACAGCCTGTGAGGAGTGCACACACAGCCTGTGGAGAGTGCACACACAGCCTGTGAGGAGTGCACACACAGCCTGTGAGGAGTGCACACACAGCCTGTGGAGAATGAACACACAGCCTGTGGGGAGTGCACACACAGCCTGTGAGGAGTGCACACACAGCCTGTGGGGAGTGCATAGCCAGTGAGGAGAGCACACACAGCCTGTGAGGAGTGCACTCACAGCCTGTGGAGAGTGCACACACAGCCTGTGAGGAGTGCACACACAGCCTGTGGAGAATGAACACACAGCCTGTGAGGAGTGCACACACAGCCTGTGAGGAGTGCACACACAGCCTGTGGGGAGTGCACAGCCAGTCAACTGTTCTGACAGTGTGCAGCTTGACCTAGTAGAGCTGGACTTGGGTTTTGAGTGGGTGGGTCTACTAAGTATGTAGCAAGTAAAAGTAAAAGAGGGAGTAACACACAACTAGACACATGACAGGCAGATAACAAAACATGAAACCAGAGGCTCATAGCTTCTAGCAGAGATGAGTAGTCCATGTGAGCGCTGACAGGGAAGCTCGGAGTCAGGGGAGTTGCCTCTGATCTGTTCCCAGGATCAGTTCCTGGCTTCCTCCCCAGTACAGTATAAACAAGAGCATTCTCTGCTGGGACCAGTTTCTCAAGGATGCAAGCTCATATAACTCCCTCATCTGCCTGATGCCCTCCTTTTCCCCCCATAGGAAGCCCAGGAACCAGCCTGACCCAGCACAGAGGCATGGGAGAAGTCTCTAGGCAGTCTTGCCCTAGAAGTCTGCTTTCAGCAAGCTTAAACACACATGAAAAATTACCAGTGTGATCTACATCAACTTAAACAACTAATGATGCAATGTTTCCTCTTTCCCCCACAATTGTTATTTAATCAATGCTTGGTTCAATGACCAGTGGTATCTTAGAAGAAAATACCTTGTGCTCATTTTTATCAACCCATCCCAATATTTCTTAGAAATATTTTCAAATCATGACAAAAAGCAATTCTGAAACATAAACAATCATCAGCATTAACAT
Organism: Cricetulus griseus; assembly: GCF_003668045.3. NCBI lineage: Eukaryota > Metazoa > Chordata > Mammalia > Rodentia > Cricetidae > Cricetulus > Cricetulus griseus. The sequence goes on from NC_048597.1 coordinate 122,020,691, forward strand.
CCATTAGTCAAATTAGTACTCCCAGAATCCTTGTGTGCAAGGAGAACTAGGAGACAGAAAGACTGGGAAGTCACAGAATATTCTCTAGCTCTGTTTTTGTTGATTTTGATTTGTTTTTCTTTGTGGGGCATTCACTTGCCCTTTTAAAAAACACAGTCTCCATGGGAGGTGTTTTCCTCTAAGGTAGAGGCCAAGTCAGGACAAGGGCAGTCCTCCTCCCAGCCTGTGATTTAGGGAAAGGACATTCAACCCAGGGCCAATCAACTGTCACATGTGGGACTTTAGAGGGTGAGATGGTTTCAAACAAATAAGACCTTAGCAGCAGCTGTGCACCTGGAACTGTCCACCATAGAAGATGAGGGTCCCACCAGATCACACTGGGAGTCTGGGACACACTGTCCACCATAGAAGACCAGGGTCCCACCAGATCACACTGGGAGTCTGGGACACACTGTTCACCATAGAAGATGAGGGTCCCACCAGCTCTGGTCTCCATTGTTCTTGTTGCTGATTCTCCCAGACTGGAGCTCCAAGTCTTTGGCAATTCTCTGACTCACCCAAAAAACACAGATTCTCTTACATAAGCCAAATATGGTTTACACTGCATGCTATTTAAAAACACTCAGTGATAACTAATCTGGAAAATGGTTGATCGTTGTTGAGTTCTAGGATTATCTAAGTAACAAACTTTTGTCCCTCATTTAAGGAAGATAACCATAACCTCCATGCCTTCCCATGGACCCAACACATATATACATGCCTCACGCACACATACATACATAAATCATACATACCAAGAGGTAGAATAGTATATATCGGAACCTTCTAACAGTATCTAGATCACTTTATTTATTCCACTTTTCCCTCCAAACCGGGACTTATCATACTTTTTCATATGTTAGAGATGAGAATTTTTTTCTCTCTCTTGTCCTCAGATGTTCAGAATATCACCCTCCACATCCTAGGGGACTGATTGACTTTTGTCAACTTGACACAAACTTGAGCCACCTGGGATGACAGGATCCCCACTGAGCAGTGCTCCATGGGACTGGCCTACATGCATGTCTATGGAACATTTTCTTCCTTATTAATGATTGATGTGAGTTGTCCATTGTGAATGGTCTACTCTCAAGCCCATGAGCTGTATAAGAAAGGAAACTGAGAGGCCATGAAGCGTAAGCCCCTTAACAGAACCCTCTGTCGTCTGCTTCATCTGCTGTAATATGAATTAATAAATGACCCAGAGACAGATGTTGGGGTTCAAGCTGAAGATCAGAGAAGCAAAGCAGCTGGCCACTAGCTTCCTACCTCAGCCTTGAGCTGAATGGACTGATCCTGTCTCCACCAGCTCTCACCAAGCCTCAGACCCTAACCCCTCCTCAGAGTGGCTGGAGAATGAATGTCTCCTACCAAATCCTGATACCGATTTATATATCTCTCATGAGTCCTGGGATTAAAAGTATGAGCTATAATTCTCTTTTAAACTAATTCAATCTTGTGTAGATCTGGGTGGCCTTGGACTCACAGAGATCCACCTACCTCTTCATCCTGAGTCCTAGGATTAAGTGTACCACCACCTCCTAGCTTCTGGCTGCTGGGATTAAAGGTGTTTATCACTACTGCCTTGATCTCTATAGCTTGAGGCTGATTTTGCTTTTCTGAATCCTCACTCAAGCTTTGATAAATCATAAATATCACCATAATCTCCTGCCTGGAGTCCCAGCTTTGAGCTCAAGCCATAGACCTGAAGGGACTGTAAGCAGTAAGCCAAACAAATCCTTTCCTCTCATAAACTGATTTTGATCTGTGGTTTTCATGGCAACAAAAAGCAAATTTAGACACCTGGACTCTCTGGGTTCCTTTCTGCTGGGGCTGTCTTGGAGAGGAAGTAATAGGACAACATAACCAACTGTAAGGAAGTGTCAAGACTGTCTCCTTGTTCCTATTCGGCAGCTAGTTTGAAGGTACACCAGGAGGGCTGTAGAAGGCACAAGGGCTTGCAAATTTTCAATGATTGTTGTAATGTCTTTTACCTTCCTGAAACCAAAAGGTGATAATTACTCTGTACATTCATTCATGTATTAAACAAACATAAGTGGTTTATTTTCACTGTCAAACAATCAAAAAGCTTATAATTTAGTTAGCCAAGGAGACTAGTCAATCTGTTTTCTTTCTGTTTTCTTTTGAGATGCATCTTATTCATCCCAGGATACACAATGCATACAATGTCCACACCTAACAAACCAGTTGTTCTTCAGACCTTACAGGCCTGGTGTAGCTCCAGTGCTCTCTCATCCATTCAGGAGAGGACAGCAGAAGGAACAAGGAGAGGGTAGCACTGTGAGTGTAACCTTGAATTTGTCGACAGTAAGCCTTTTATGCACACCTGCGCTCTAAGAGGTATTGTGATAAGTTATTTACAAAAGACTGCACAGACAAGTTTCAAATGACAGATGTCACAATAAAAAGTGTGGCCCCAGAGGCAAAGGATGCATGGAACACTTTTTGTGACTGACGTGTTCTGAATCTTTTTTACATTTTATTCTTAAAATTTTACCTCAGACCCCATGATTATACTCACTCAGCCAATGAATGCAATGGTTCTCCCATGTTACCAGGCATCAGAATCGCCTGAAGAGCTTGTGAAGAGTACAGTGAGGTTGGCCAGATGGGTCAGTGGGTAAAGTGAGCTTGTGGCTAAGCTAAGTCTGATGACCTGGGTTTGATCCTTGGGACCCACATGACAGAAAGAGAGGACACTGATTCCTACATGTTGTTCTCTGACCACACAAGCACATGACCTCTACACACACACAACTTAAAATGTAATTTTTAAAAATTATATCCACATCCACACAGACAGCACCTATTGCACTCAGTGCATTGTAAAACAAAAGAATGTGGAGGGCATGAGGTTGGGAGGCGAGCCTGCTGGTGGGATCTGAAAGGAGTTGAGTTGGGGAAGGGTGGATTAAATCTAAGTACGTGAGATTCCCCTGTGAAGTGATCAGAAAATAGGTACTGCAAGTTTAAAAGTTCTCGGGTAATGGCAATGCCGTGGATCCAGGGACTGCACATTGAGGATCAGAGACCGAGGGTTCCATCCAATCATTCACCAACACATTTGTTAAACATGAATCAGGTTCCAGGCACCAGAAGGAAAAGCAGCAGAACCGACTTCATACGCATGAACGCTTTCCCCGCGCTGTGCTAAGAACTCTACAGTGACATGATATTTTATAGGTTGGCATCATTCCCTATTTTTTTTTATTTTAATTTGGTCATTTATTTTTTCTGCAGATTTTTTATTTGAATTAGAAACAAGATTGTTTTACATGACAATCCCAGTTCCCTCTCCCTTCCCTCCTCCCCTACAATCCCCCCCCCCAACTAAAGCACTACCTATCACGTATCTTTTCTGCTCCCCAGGGAGGGTGAGGCCTTCCACAGGGTGTCATCAGAGTCTATCATATCCTTTGGAATAGGGCCTGGCCCACCCCTGTGTGTCTTGGCTCAGGGAGTATTCCTCTATGTGGAATGGGCTCCCAAAGTCCACACCTATGCTAGGGAGAAGTACTGAACTACTACAGGAGGTCCCGGAGATTTCCAAGGTTTCTTCACTGAAACCCATGTTCCTGGGGTCTGGATCAGTCCCATGCTGGTATCCCAGCTATCAGTCTGGGGGCCAAGAGCTTCCCCGATGTTCAGGTCAGCTGTTTCTGTGGATTTCACCAGCCTGGTCTGGACCCCTTTACTCTTCATTCGTCCTTCTCTGCAACTGGATTCCAGTTCAGTTCAGTGATAAGTTGTAGGTATCTGCTTCTACTTCCATCAGCTGCTGGATGAGGGCCACCGGGTGGCATATAAGTCAGTCATCAATCTCATTATCAGGGGAGGGCATTTAAGGTAGCCTCTCATCTGTTGCTTAGATTGTTAGCTAGTGTCGTCTTTGTAGATCTCCAGACATTTCCCTAGTGCCTGATTTCTCTGTAAAGCTAAAATGTCTCCCTCTATTATGATATCTCCATTCTTGTTTTCTTCTATTCCTCCCCTGACTCAAACTTTCTGTTCCCTCATGTCCTCTGCATCCCTCCTCTTCTCCCCTTCTCATTCTCCTAGCCCGCCCCCCCCTTCCCATGCTCTCAATTTGCTCAGGGGATTTTGACCCTTTCCCCTTCTCCAGGGGGACATGTATGTCTCTCTTAGGGTCCTCATTGTTTACTAGCTTCTCTGGCAGTGTGGATTGTAGGCTGGTAATCCTTTACTCTATGTCTAAAATCCACATATGAGTGAGTACATACCATGTTTGTCTTTTGTGATTGGGTTACCTCACTCAGAATGGTTTCTTCTAGTTCCATCCATTTTCCTGAAATTTCAAGATTCCATTTTTTTTCCACTGAGTAGTACTCCATTGTGTAAATGTACCATTTTTTTTCTATCAATTCCTCAGCTGAGGGGCATCTAGGCTGCTTCCAGCTTCTGACTATTACAAATAGTGCTGCTATGAACATCACTGAAGAGATGTTCTTGTTGAATGAATGTGCTTCTTTTGGATGTATGCCTAATAGTGGAATTGCTGGATCTTGTGGTAAACTGATTCCCATTTTCTTGAGGAGTTGCCATACTGATTTCCAAAGTGGTTGTACAAGTTGGCACTCCCACCAGCAATAGCAGTGTTCCCCTTTCTCCACATCCTCTCCAGCATAAACTGTCACTGGTGTTTTTGATTTTAGCCATTCTAACGGAGTAAGATAGTATCTCAGAGTTGTTTTGATTTGCATTTCCCTGATGGCTAAGGATGGTGAACACTTTCTTATGTGTCTTTCAGCCATTTTAGATTCCTCTATTGAGAATTCTCTATTTAGTTCTGTACCACACTTTTTAATTGGATTGTTTGAAGTTTTGGAGACTAGCTTCTTGAGTTCTTTGTATATTTTGGAGATCAGCCCTCTATCAGATGTGGAGTTGGTGAATATCTTTTCCCAGTCTGTGGGCTGCGGTTTTGTCTTGCTGACCATGTCCTTTGCCTTACAGAAGCTTCTCACTTTCAGGATGTCCCATTTATCAATTGTTGATCTCAGTGACTGTGCTACTGGTGTAATGTTTAGGAAGTGGTCTCCTGTACCAATTAATTCAAGGGCAATCCCCATTTTGTCTTCTAATAGGCTCAGTGTGGCTGGATTTATGTTGAGGTCTTCGATCAATTTTGACTTAAATTTTGTGCATAGCGATAGACTTGGATCTATCTGCCGTCTTCTACATGTCTGCATCCAGTTATGCCAGCACCATTTGTTAAAGATGTTCCCTTTATTCCATCGTATAAATCTAGATTGTTTGTCAAAAATCAGGTGTTTGTAGGTGTGTGGGTTAATATCAGGGTTTTCAACTCTATTCCATTGGTCTAACTGTCTATTTCTGTGCCAATACCAAGCTGTTTTCAGGACTATAACTCTGTAATAGAGATTGAAGTCAGGGATGGTGATGCCTCCAGAAGTTCCTGTAGTATAAAGGGTTGTTTTGGCTATCCTGGACCTTTTGTTTCTCCATATAAAGTTGAGAATTGTTCTTTCAAGGTCTGTGAAGAATTGTGTTTGGATTTTGATGGGCATTGTGTTGAATCTGTAGATTGCTTTTGGCAAGATTGCCATTTTTACTATGTTGATCCTACCTATCCAAGAGAATGGGAATCTTTCCATTTTCTGGTATCTTCTTTAATTTCTTTCTTTAGAGACTCAAAATTCTTATGGTACGGGTCTTTCACATTTTTGGTTAGTGTTACTCCAAGGTATTTTATGTTGTTTGTGTCAATTGTAAAGGGTGAGGTTTCTCTGATTTCTTTCTCCACCAATGTGTCATCAGTATATAGTAGGGCTACAGATTTTTTTGAGTTAATCTTGTATCCTGCTACTTTGCTGAAGGTGTTTACCAGCTGTAGGAATTCCCTGGTAGAGTTTTTCAGGTCACTCATGTAGACTATCATATCATCTGCAAATAGTGAGAGTTTGACTTCTTCCTTTCTGGTTTGTATTCCCTTGATCTTCTTTTGTTGTCTTATTGCTCTAGCTAGAACTTCAAGGACAATATTGAAAGGTATGGAGAGAGTGGAAGCCTTGTCTTGTCCCTGATTTTAGAGGAATTGCATTGAGTTTCTCTCCATTTAATTTGATGGTGGCTGTCAGCTTGCTGTATATTGCTTTTATTATGTTGAGGTATGTTCCTGTTGTCCCTGATTTCTCCAAGATCTTTATCATGAAGGGGTTTTGGATTTTGTCAAAGGCTTTTTTGGCATCTACTGAGATGATCATGTGGTTATTTTCCTCAGTCTGTTTATATGGTGGATTACATTGATGGATTTTCGTATGTTAAACCATCCTTGCATCCCTGGGATGAAGCCTACTTGATCGGGATGGATGATTTCTCTGATGTGTTCTTGGATTCGATTTGCCAGTATTTTATTGAGGATTTTTGCATCAATGTTCATGAGGGATATTGGTCTGTAGTTAGTTCTCTTTCTTAGTTGTGTCTTTATGTGGCTTGGGTATCAAGGTTATTGTAGCCTCATAAAAAGAGTTTGGCAGTGACCCTTCTGCTTCTATTGTGTGGAATACTTTGAGGAGAATTGGTATTAGCTGTACCTTGAATTTCTGGTAGAATTCTGCACTGAAACCATCTGGCCCTGGGCTTTTTTTGGTTGGGAGACTTCTGATGACTGCTTCTATTTCATTAGGGGTTACAGGTCTATTTAAGTTGCTTATCTGTTCTTGATTTAATTTTGGTAAGTGAAATCTGTCCAGAAAATTGTCCATTTCCTTTAGATTTTCGAATTTTGAGGAATATAGGTTTTCGACCCAACGATTCTCTGGATTTCCTGTGTGTCTGTTGTTATGTCCCCCTTTTCATTCCTGATATTATTAATTTGCATGTTCACTCTCTGCTATTTGGTAAGTTTGGATAAAGATTTGTCAATCTTGTTGATTTTCTCAAAGAACCAACTCTTCTTTATATTGATTCTTTGTATTGTTCTCCTAGTTTCCATTTTATTGATTTCAGCCCTCAATTAGATTATTTCCTGGCATCTGCTCCTCCATGGTGTATTGGTTCTTTGTGTTTTAAAACTTCCAGTTGTGCTGTTAATTCTCTAGTGTGATTAGTCTCTTGTTTCTTCGTGTGGGAACTTTCAGCTATGAACTTTCCTCTTAGCACTTCTTGCAGAGTGTCCCATAAGTCTGGGTATGTTGTGTCTGCATTCTCATTGAATTCTATGAAATCTTTAATTTCTTTTTTTATTTCTTCCTGGACCCATGAATTGTGCAATTGGGTGTTACTTAATTTCCATGAGTTTGTAGGTTTTCTGCAATTCGTGTTGTTGTTGAATTCTAACTTTAAAGCATGGTGGTCTGATAAGATACAGGGGGTTATTTCAATTTTTTGTAGCTGTTGAGGTTTGCTATGTTGCCAAGTATGTGGAGGATTTTACAGAAGGTTCCATGTGGTGCTAAGAAGAAGCTATATTGTTCTGTATTTGGATGGAATGTTCCATAGATATCTATTAAGTCCAATTGCGCCATAACTTCTATTGGTTCCTTTGTTTCTTTTTTAAGTGTCTGTCTGGTGTTCCTTGTCTAGTGGTGACAGGTGGGTGTTGAAGTCTCCCACTATAAGTGCGTGGGGTTTTATGCGTGATTTGAGTTTTAGTAATGTTTCTTTTACAAACGTGGATACCTTTGAATTTGGGGCAGAATTGAGACTTCATCCTAATGGATTTCTCCTGTGATGAGTAGGAAGTGACCTCCTCTTTTGATTGATTTTAGTTTAAAATTTAATATTTTCTCTTTATTCTGTACGGTTGGTGTTTTGATTATTATGTGTGGAGGAGACCTTTTTTTGGTTCAGTCTATTTGGTGTTCTGTAGGCTTCTTGTATTCTCATTGGCGTGTCTTTCTTTAGGTTAGGAAAGTTTTCTTCTATGATTTTGTTGAATATGTTTTCTGTGCCTTTGAGTTGGATTTCTTCACCTTCTTCTATACCTATTATTCTTAGGTTTGGTCTTTTCATGGTATCCCATATTTCCTTGATATTTTGTGTTAGGGATTTGTTGCACTTAAGATTTTCTTTGGTTGATGAATCTATTTCCTCTAGTGTATCTTCAACTCCTGAAATGGAACTCTTGTATTCTGTTGGTTATGGTTACATCCGTAGTCCCCGATCGTTTACCCAGCTTTTCTATTTCCAGCATTCCCCTGTGATTGTGCTTTCTTTATTGTCTCTAGTTCAGTTTTTAGGTCTTGAACTGTTTCCTTGAGAGATTTGTTGATATCTTGTATTTTGTGGTGTGTTTTTTCTTCCATTTCTTTAAGGGATTTTCTCATGTCCTCTTTGAGGTACTCTATCATTTTCCTGAAGATGTTTTTAAGGTCATTCTTCTGCTTCATCTGCATTGTGATGTTCAGGTCTTGTTGGTGTATGGTTCCTAGTCTCCCATGGTGTCATATTGGATTTTCTGTTGTTGAATGTGCTTTTACATGGTCCTCTTCTCATCCTTTCTTCTGGTGAGTGCAGCAGGAGTCTCTTCCTCTCCTGGTGTGTATGGGACCAAGGTTCCCTTCTGGTAGATGCAAACAGTTCCAATACTTTGATGTCTGTCCTCTTCTCATGGATGGAGGTAGAACTGTTACGGGGCCTTGGCAGTGTCTGGGTGTGTTGGATCCCACTGCCGAGTTTGGATCCAGTGAGGAGACCCCTGGCATCAGATCCCTGAGCAGGGCCACAGAACCAGCCATTCCCTATTTTAAATATGAAAATATCACAGACAAAGAGATGAATCAGCCTGATAGATCACATGCATATGAGTCAGAATTATGATCTGAACTGGCAAAGCTTTTAAAAAAAGCATAAATAAAACAAATATAAATAATAGCTCTGGGTGAAAAGTATCTACAAGCACAAAGAATCTCTCGCAGGGTTGAGGAAAGGGTTACAGTCCAGGGTACATGGCAGGGCAAGCCACAGGAGTGTGCTGCACCCGAAGAGGGAGGGAGGGGTAAGAAGCTTTTGTTGGAAAAAAAAAGAAAGAGAGAAACAGGCATAAGGTGCTTGGCTGCAAAATATATTAGTTTGGGTCCCCTAAGGCCAAAGCTGGTGCTATTCCTGTGGTGGAATGCTCAGGACAGGCTTCTTCTCTGAATGGGTGACACCTTCAATCATGTCAAAAGGAAGTCATTGCAGTGTGGAGGACATGCTGGGGAGGAGTCAGTGCAGGTAGAGTGTGGAGGATATGCTGGGGAGGAGTCAGTCAGTGTTTGCCTCCTTTATGTTTGAGCTGTCCACTGTCCCAAGTCTCTTCTGGTCACAAATAAAATATCAGTTTCTCTCCCTCGTGTTTTCCGGGCTTTTCATTTTTGCTGAATCCAACAAGAGTGACTTCATCCATTTCTCAGACCTGGAATGCTAGAATTGAAGCGGCACTAGCAGATACCATTCTGTAGCCAGTGCTGCCCCGTAACACTGAAGAGTTCACACATGCCAGGGTGCTGTCAGTCTCTGCAGATGTGAAACAAATAACTAATGCTCCTAATCTGTCCAAACTCATGCTGCTAAGAAACACCTTGCAATTTAGCCCCAGTCTTTCTGGCCCACCATCCTTTCTCCATGTTACCATGGATTCAAACCCATTTTAAAAAGCCAGGCATGGCCCCTTAGCAACAGGGAGGCCTCAATGATCACACAGCCCTCTGCAGCCCTTAGCCAAGCCTCTCAATAAAGTAAGTGCTTTGAGTCCCCCAAAACAAACAAACAAAAAAGTCAAGCAAGGTGGCAGGTGTAGGGAGCCGGTTCCTGCATTATCCATTACAATAATGGTGCCTGAAGACACCAAGATGTAAATTACTTCACAGGCGCTGGGTAATCTCCATTCCTTTGATCTCTGCCTATCCCGTGGCTCATTTGGCCTGAGGAGCTGAAGCCATTCATAGGGTAACACGTCCCAGGCGGCTGGCCAGCCTTTATAAGGGATGGTTTTCTTGGTTCAGGGTCTCCGCTCTGGTAAGATGCATTAAAGCTTGTCTGCAGAAGGATCCGAGTGTCCTGCGTGTATTTCTTGCCGGCCGAGAAAATACAGCGTGCGCGGGACAGGCAGGCATTAGTAATTCCAGAGCCCAGGGTGCACCCACCCTGACTTGTTTACAAGCTCCGTGAAAGTGAGAAGCTTTGTTTAAAAAACATTGTCTTCTGGACTCCAAATACATGTATGTCTGTACCTGCACAGGAAGACACACTCAAATATGACTTCAAGGTAACCAGGATGCACTGAAAATAGGAAATATTGTCTAATATTCTGGTTAACAGACATAACTCTTGTGTAGTTGGTTGGTTTTTACTCTTCGACTTTTTGGGGTGGGAGGCACCATCCAGCTCCCAAATAAATACACAGATACTTATTTTTTACTTACAAATGCCCTGCCTTAGCTTGGCTTATTTCTATCCAGATTTCCTTCACTTCGATTATCTGTCTACCTTTTGCCTCTGGGCTTTTCTCTTTCTCTATTCTTTATACCTGCCTTTACCTCTTACTCCATGGCTTGCTGTGTAGCTGGGTGGCTGGTCCCTGATGTCCTCTCCCCTTCTTTTCTCATTCCGTGATCTTCCCTTCCCAGATTTCTCCTTCTATTTATTCTCTCTACCTGCCAGCCCTGCCTATCCTTTCTCCTGCCTCACTACTAACTGTTCAGCTCTTTATTGGACCAATCAGGCATTTTAGGCAGGCAAAGTAACACAGCTTCACAGAGTTAAACAAATGCAACATAAAAGAATGTAGCACATCCTTGCATCATTAAACAAATGTTCCACAGTGTAAATATATGTAACATAAATTAATATTCCACATCACTCTGGTGTTATCTCATTGAAAAGTCTTCTGGTAGTCATGTTTGACTCTCCACCCTCACTGGCATGATATCACATAAAGTTGCCTTGATGACTCAAGACCCTGTGTGTCTTAGAACCACCAACAGCAACAGGAGCTGCTGCTGCAGCACTCTTTCCTGAGAAACGTCATGGGAGATGCAGGGTGCTGGAGGTTGACTTGAATGTGTAGACAGCTCAATTGTATCACAGTCCAACTGTGCTTTAATCATTTGACTGTTTTCATTTTTAAAATTGCATTTATTTATTTATTTATTCGTGTATGCATAGGGGGACATGCAGAAGGTGCTGTAACATGCATGTGAACTCAGAGGGCCACTTGGAAGAGTCATTTCTCTCCTTCCACCGTGTGCATCCCAGAGACCCAGGTCATCAAGTCTGCCAGCAGGTGCAAGTAAAGACTCAGTAAAGAGTCACTGGCCTCTACTTTCTCTGTAATCAGAATTGAAAAGGGGTCCAAAAAATAGGACTAACCAAATGTTTCAGTTGGGTAGGAGTCAAATCAATCAAGCTCCCCCCAGTGTGTGTACATAGTTAACAAGCTTCATTAGAAGTGACCCTTTCTCTCCTTTTTGACTTGGTCAGTCACAAAGAGTGAAGCTTTCCCTGATCCCTGTGCACAGCTGTTACCCCATCATCAGGGAGAGAATCAAGCTGTGTAATTACCATTTGAGACATGAATCATCACTTGCAAGGCCCAGGCCTGTGTGACTCTATAAAAGGAGCTCGAGTCCAGGTGCAGATGCGCACTGTCTGCCATCCCCTGGGCTGACACAATTACCAAGCCACCGAGGGGAGATGAAGGTGCTACCTGCCTCTGGCCTTGCTGTCCTTGTCACAGCTTTAAAGTTTGCCACTGCAGCCCCCACCCTGTTTGCAGCCGCCCCTAGGACCTTCAGGAGCAACTACCACATCGCACAGGTTTGTGAGTCTGTCCCATTCCCTCATCCTTCTTCTAACCCAGAACACTAACAGGGTATAATGAGAAAGTAAACAAAAATCTATTCTTGTTAAAAATCACTTTAAACTCCACAGAAGCCTGAATAACTGCACCATCTAAGATCCATGTCTGGTGCTTATTAGGTACATGTGTTACATGGATGAACTAATGGCTGAATAATTATCTGCATAGGTGTACTACTTGAGTGGAAGTATACAACATACAAGGGAAAAGTTTCTTGGGTTCCCATTGTGAAAAATGGCTTTTGTGCTCAGGGTAACCTTGGTCAGAATTTAAGACAGGCCAAGCTTTCTTCTTGTCAGAGGGTCTTTCCTCCCTAAGCTGTTTCTCCACGACCCTTACTTCAACTTCCGTTTCCCTCTTGTGGTTTCTTGCACCTGACTGTGATATCAAGGAACTGACTGTGGCTGAGGATCGGGTACAACCAATTATATTATAATGTTGTAAAGATTTTGTGTCTGAAAATCATCCTAAATACAGAGAAGCTGGTTAAAGGAGAACAGTGAGTCCTAACCTGCAGGAACAGATTTCTAGAGACAGAATCGCTAGCTACAGTAGAAAGTGTTTGTAGATGTGCCACCTGGGTCTCTCATGGGAGTCTGATGAAAATACAGCATGCATGTGATTCCATCTCTGCCTGGGGGCTACTGTCCTGTCCAGATGCACCCATAGCCTAAGGGATAGAGATCTGTCACCTATGTACCCTGGACTATGCCTACCAATTGTTTTTCCACTTACCTATTCCAGCTCATCAATTTCTCTTATAACGTGAGAGAATTTTGGCAGCATTTGCAGTAGTATCCCTGAATATAAATAAGCAAGATCGGCTCAACAGTAAATGTCCACTTCCTCAGAAGATGCCAATATCAACAGCAGATGCCTACATTAGCAGTAGATGCCCACACCACACACAGATGCCCACATTAATAGTAGATGCCCACTTGAGTTAAACTTTTTTTTTTTTACTAGAGCCCATGGGTAGATGAAATCAATTCAAAGTAACTCCAGGTACTAAGATTATAAATTGTGTTTTACTGGTACTCTGTGGGTCCTTTCCCTCCAAATGTAGTTCCCCTCCAGATTCATGGTTCTCTAATTCAGAAACTATCAAGCTTTTGTCATATCCACTTCCTGGTACACACTCAGCAGGTGGTGTTCAGCCAGAACAGATCTGAGCCAGTGGGAGGTTCTGATGTTGGTCCAGGGTTTGGGCAAATGTTATTCTATCAGCAAATCCTGGCCAGACCATTAGACTACAGACTCTTGTACTATAGTTTCTACCAGAGTATGCAGAATCAATATTGACCACAGCCCTTTACAGAGGGAATAAGATGGTCCCACTCTAAATAGGACTAAGGTCAGAAAGTTTTGGCGAAGCCATCTTTGCTAGTCTGACCAGCTGTGGGGTAGGGGCACATTTCAAAAGAATGGTGTAACTGGGGTGCCGGGGCTGTTAAGACACCCTTATTTTATTCTCTCTCCATAAGTCTCTGTTATGCCCTTGAAGTCATGAAAACTTGTCCATACCTTGTCACTTGGCACACAGAGCATCCATTCTGAGAAGAGCATTTTCTTTAGGAGGCTGGCCACAAAGATGAGAACAGACGTCTCATGCTAAGCCCAAAAACTAGAAATGATTTATGTGCCACCTTGTAGCTTACAGAAATATCCACTGGCCTTGTGAGCTTATAGAATCACAAATGCAAACAAGCAGCTTGCACTGTTACTGATTGCCTCTAGACAATATATGTTGCAAAGCATGGGTGAGAAGCATGGGTAGTGCTGACAGGAAGATAATGGGACAGGTAGGAGGGTACAGTGAGGGGGCAGACATGTCACTCAAGTACACAGCTGGGTCTCTCATGGGAAGAGATAACAGAAAAAGATTGCCTGATGGGCTGTGGGCCATCCGGGAAGCCTCTCAGAGACCACCACATGTGGAATGAGACTCAACTGTAGAATAAGCTTGCTCTGGAAAATCCTGGAGACAGGGCAGACTGGCAAGAACATCCTCAAGTGCAGGTTCCAGCATAGAGGAGGTGGGGTATAATCACTGTGTGGCTAGAGCCAAGAGACCATGGAAGAGGTCACTAGATCACCGGCAACCAGGAAGCATCTTTCTCACTGCTCTTTTCTTTCTAAATCGCTAGCTAAGAAATAACAACTGCAGACACCTGCGTCCCCAAACCCACAGGCATAAACATCTGCACTGGAGAACTTAAACAGTTCTTGATTTATTTAATGTCCAGTTGTATCCTTAAATTCTGGCTTGTTAATCTGAGTTACGGCTTTGAATTGGTAGAAAGGGGCTGCAGATATAAGTGGAGCTGGGGAGAGCATTTGCCTAACATGCCTGAGATCCTTCTCTCAATCCTCAGCAATACACATTGGGGGGGGGTGGAATAATGACTATCTGCTTTTTAAAATAGTTCAGATGTTTCTTTGTTTATTGTTGTGTTGATAACCTCATCATAGATTCAAAATACATAAGTCCAACAGCTTACCAAAAGCTATTGTTTGACAACACGGCCAACTGTGTCCCAGCTGGTATCTAGCTTGGTGCTGTGTGGCTGGGAGCTGTGGTCAAGGCTGAGGCTCAGGATCCAGACAGGGAGCCTCACCACACACTGCCAGCTTAGAAAAACACCAAGAGGGAAAACTCCTTAACTCAGCCTATTGGAACATGGGAACTGCCTGCTGTTATTGACATAATATTTAAGACAAGCTTCTAAAGTGTTTCTAAAAATAGTATAAATTCTCATTTACCACATGATTATGAAAAATTAAACCATCCAAAAGAAACTCCTAGATTCTGGAACCATTGATACCATTTTCTTTTCTTTGATAAATAATTTTTAATTGGTATTTTTAAATTTTGGCTTCTAATTTTCTCACTGAATATTATACCATAGGAACATTTTGACTTTAAGCTATTTCCATGACTTTATTTTTTAAAGAGTTACAAATAGGGGCTAAAGAGATGGCTCAGAGTTCAGGTCTCAGTCAGCATCCACATGGTCACTCACAATTGCCTTGCAACTCCACTTCCAGAGCACCTGGTGTTGTCTTCCGGCCTCTCCAGGCACCCGCATGCACACAGCACATTTGTTCACTCAGGAACACACACATACACATAGAGTAAAAAATATATTTAAAACATTTTAATTATCAAAAAGGTCACAGACATTTCTGGTCATAGGTAAGTTACCACTTCCTTGCCCATTTCTTTGGTTAAAGAAACACATTGTTACCCTCACACTGGTGTGCTCAGTAGGTAAGACAGTTGGGAAGGCTGAAGCTGGCAAGAAAACTGAAGTGAGAGAAATTCAAAGACTTGCCCTGGCCTGTTTGTGTACTGCCTGCATTCAGACAGAACCAAAGTCCTTACAGATCTCTCTCTCTCGGTGACTCTTAGAGTGAATGTTGAAGAAAGCAGACCCTGGCCATTCCTCAGACAAGTGACACTCACAGGGGCTATTTCTAAATGTCCTAAGATGTTGGCAGGAAGATTGGACCACCACCCAGCAGAAACAGGCCCTCTTAGCCTCTGTTACTTTTATATCTGCTAAACACTAGGCAAAATGAGGGCAGAGGACTGCTTGAAGTGAAAACTTAGTGATTTGACTAGCAGGGAGGTGTAAAAGGTGTGTGGGGGGGTGCCAGTGAAACTAGAAACCTGTGACCAAGGGACAACATCAAAGTTGTCCTAGAAAACAGAACGGTTCTAAATGTACCTTTAAGTACCAAATGGAACATCTTGACTTCAGAAAGGGTGCCAAAGCCTTGTCAACAGCTCTGCAAGAAAGTCCCCAGACTCTGTGCCAGACTCTGCCTAACTTAACATATGACAGTCCTCCAAAGCTGTGCTTCATACTTTGCCCAAGGAAATCATTAAATCTCCTTGGTGCCATTTCACTGGCAAGGTTTTCTTCTTTTATGAAGTAGGAATAACTTCTGAGTTTATTTCATTAAAGGTTTGGCAACCCATGCACATTTTAAAGGAAAAGCAAAACATTATAAACATTGTGTAGATTCATAGGAGAAAACTTGTAAAAACTATAATCAAAAAAGAAAGAAAGAAATGCTCTGAGTCCCATCATCAGCATGTAGACACTGTTAATTCCTTAGTCTGTAGCTTTCAAATCAACACCCCCACTAACTCAGGGTGAGGCTTTGGACAAAGCAAGCAAGGTCCTGCCTTTCATTTTGAGGCTTAGGTTTTTTTAAACTTTCTATTTATATTCTTTGATAATTTTGTACATGCAAAACAATATATTTCAACCACGTTCACCCCACCTTCCAGCTCCTCCCAGATCCTGTCAACATTCCCCACCCCAACTTCACACTTTCTCTGTTTTTAAAAATGGCCCACTGAGTCACTCAGTGCTGCCCATAGCACAGGTGTGGTGCTATCCTGGGAAGCAAGGCCAACCTGCCAGGGACCACACCACTGAGAACACTGACTCCCCCTCCTATGCCAGGGCTGGGGGTCTCAGGCCACTGTTTACTCCTTCCCCATACAATTGTGTTAGTATGTAAAAAGTCTGAGGGTTTCTTAGGATTTTTTGCATTGATTTTGGGGGGGGTGTCCAGTGTTGGTACAAATGTGTTTTTGTTCTTGCTAGTTGAGTCTTTAATAACTTCTCACTGGCTTCCCTGTGTCCTTGTTTGTGACTATGTCACTTTAGCAGTAGCAGTAAATACGGGATTTGCCTATTTTATCATAAATATCCCCCTTCTACGGTCACATCTCATATAGCAGATATCAGAATATCAAGTACAATACATTCTCAAACAAGGGAGGAAAATACTTGAAACTGAAACCATTTCAGAAATACAGAGCATCTGGCCTTAGGCTCTCTTCTCCAAGGAGCATAGTTGAGACATCACTTCAAGCTGCCACAGCATCCGTTTGCACACAAACTAGAAGCCCTCAATGCAGCTTCATTCTCAAAAAGAAATAAAAATAAAAATAAAAATAAAACCCCTGCCACAGATGGAGGTGGAGCCTGACTCAGAATCACCGAGTGTCAGAGCTCCTGATCCAAGTTGAAAGGCCTAAACTTTTTAAAAAGCTGTTTCAGATCTATTTTTATTTACGTGTATGTGTTTGTCTAAGTGTATGCCATATATGTGTGTGCTCACAAAGGGCCAAAGAGGCAGTCAGATCTCCTGGAGCTGGTGTTATAGGTGGTTGTGAACCACCCGACCTGGATGCTGGGAACCAAACTCGGGTCCTCTGGAAGAGCAACAAGCACCCCCTACCTGCTGGACCAACCCTCTAGCTCCTGAGCTAAACTTCTGAAGGGGCAATCACCAGCAAAGTTACCTCCTCTTAGAGGCAGGATGCAGATAAGAAAAGAGAGCATGAACAATAACAACAGCAACTTCAACACAGAAACGTGTGGATGTAAGACAGCAAGAAAGGCAAAGTTGCCGGCGCTTGCCCCACCCACAGACAACCAACACTGGGACTCGGGCATCCCTACCTCCCTTCGACATTTACTGCATGTACTTTAATTCTGAAGGTTGTTGGTGGGGTGCAGCCCAGCAGTAGAGTACTTGCACTGTAAGTCAAAGTCTCCAGGTTCACTCCCCAGCACTAAAAACAAATGCACCCCCTGTTGTAAAACATTAAGTTTGCTTCCAACATTTAAATATTTATATATTAAATTATTTATATAATATATTAGCATAATAGGCATGGTTTATGGATAATTAAATCTATGGTTAATGTGGAGATACATATTTTATTTATTTACATATTATTTATTACATATTTTATAGAGCTATAAAAATGACATACAATAATTAGTCAACTAAACTAAATAGAAGATGTCTAAATCTGTAGCTGCATTGAACAGCGGAAATTCCTGGACCAAGCATGGGCCTCAACCCTGCATTTGTGTAGCCCTGTGCAGTTCAGGTCACCCTAATCCCGATGGAACGTCCACCACAGTGGTGATCAAGGTATCCTAAGGGGTTTGAAGTCTGTGTGTGAAAGTGAAACTTGATCATGTAGGGAGGGAGTTAGTATTTTTTCTATATTCTTTGAGGATTTCTTACATTTATGTAATCTATTCTGACCATGGCCATCCCCCACTGTTCCCTCCAACTCCTCCTGGATTCTTGCCCAGTCTCACTCCCAACTTCACGTCCTCTTTTCTCTCTATTTTTAACCATATGCACCTAATTGCCACTACTCATATGCACATAGGTACAGGGCCACCCACTGGAGCATAGTCAAAGCACAAGGAGGCACTCCTCTAAAGAAAGTGACCTTCCCTCCCTCAGCAGCCATCATTGGTCAAAACCTCAGCTAGGGAAGGGCTCACATGTTTCTCCTGCATCCATGCTGGAATGTTGACTCGCTTGATTTTGTGTAGTTGCAACTGTCACAGGCAGTGGTCCTGTTGTATCCAAAGGACACCGTTTCACCCTACACCTTCTCAGACTCTGTCTCTTCCAGTCTTTCCACCCCCTGTTCCATAATATTCCCTAAGCCTTATAGGCAAGAAGCCTAATAATTTATGACTTGTTTTCTTTGCCTCAACGGGTATTGAACATGTTTCAGGAAATCCACCCTCAGAAAACAAAGGTCAGCCACAACCTAGCACACTACTTAAGATCTTCAGCCCACACATTGGTCTCTTTGTGTCTAATGAGAGGCTGAAGCATAAGTCCTCTTGAAGGGGAAAAAAACACTTATTCCACATTATACATTATGTTTTCTACATTATGTGATTAAAATGACCTACTAACAACCACCTGTGCTCTCCACATGAGCCACATAAGCAAGTGCACCTGCACACGCATGTGTGTACCACACACATGCCCAAAAACTGTAGGATATGAAATAACAGTCTCCAAACTTCAGTGCTCAAAGGTAATCATCAGTCATTTTGGACATACCTGTTTCACCTATGCAAATATGCCTAAATTTTAAACATAAGAATATATACCCTATTTTTATATCAAGAATATCATCCCCTATCTTAACTGAGTATGAGTGTTCTCCAACCACACCATAGTTGCGTCAGCCTGTCTCTCCATTTCAGGAATATCTTGACAAGTATTACTCACAGAAAGGAGGCCTCCAGGCTGGTGAGATGGTGGCAAGAGAAAGCAACCCCATGATCAGGAAGATTAAAGAGCTACAATCTTTCTTTGGCCTCCAAGTCACTGGGAAGTTGGACCAGAACACGATGAATGTGATCAAGAGGCCTCGCTGTGGAGTTCCTGATGTGGCCAACTACCGCCTCTTCCCAGGTGAACCCAAATGGAAAAAAAATATTTTGACATACAGGTAATGAGATTGAGTCTTTCCCAATTCAAAGAGAAAGACACACCTCACCCTCTTCTTATCTTTCCAAGCCCTCTTGCTTTTGATCTGTATACAAGGTAGAATCCAAAATAGCCATAAGAAAGGGTAGAAACTCACCAGCTGTTTGTTTGAAAACTATAATCTCAGGGTAACTGTCCACCCTCCCCATTACCAACCTGACCAGCTAGGAACACCTCAGTAACAGTTTACAGTTAAGTAACCCGTGGTAGGATCAGTAACCCTTTAAGCTGGCCAGCTGGGCTAATCAGTCAAATGAAAGACTTGAAGGCAAATGAGAAACCACCTCCAAAAAACAAGATGGATTCCACACTGAAGGTTGGCCTCTGCCCCCACCCCACTCCACCACACACACACACACATACACACACACACACACACACACACACACACACACACACTGCAAAAAGACTCATTAATAAGATTCATTCATTGACTCCACAAATAATTTGCTGATGACTTTTGACTACTGTTGTCACTCAGTTTATGAAATATAAAGGCAAATGGCTCATCTTTCTCCTCGTCTTTAAGGAGAGATAGGCATGGACAGGAGAAAGAGTTGTCCTCATAGACCTCCATGAGCTCTGGGGGCAGCAGTGTGAGGAGCCATCAAGTTCATCAGGCATACAGAAGTGACACTTGACCCAAAGCCCCATTTACCCATTTTGCAGGCTGGCACTAACCCATCATCTGGCATCTTCCTGTTTAGACTGAGGAGACTTGTCCAACAGGAGCTTTTGTCCTTTCTTCTTGGGCTCTGGGTATGGAGAGCAAATTTCCCACTCTGGCTTCCTTGTTGTACTCCAGAACTTATTCACTGGTTAGCCCAGTCTAAAGTGTATTGACCAAGATGCCCATTCCACAGCCTCAGTGGGTTTGAAAGTGGGTGATGCTGCCATGCTTGGGCCTCACATAGGCCTAGTGTGTGTGGCTTTGGGTAGTTCTGCACCAGAGTTTTGTAGAACTTAGGCCATTTCCAAGCAGAAACCCAACAAGCAAGCTGAGTGAAATGGGCTGTCATGTTGAGTGACACTTCAGTCCCAATACCCAAGTGCATTATTGATGAGTGACATTTCAGTCCCAATACCCATGTATACTACTGAAACTGGGGTAGAGGGCATAGCAAGAGAGTGGTGGGAACCAACCAAGGCTGGTGAGGCAATGTGAGTAGCTTTTGGGAAGGCCAGGAACAGGTTACAGTCCCAGGATCAGCCCACCTTCATTAAACCAGGAGATGAGGAGGGTGGGGCTGCTGCAAACTGAAGAGGGTTGCAGCAGAGCAGCTTCCTTACCAGGAGCCAACTGCAACGACAGGAAATCTGGGGTCTGTCATTATGGTTCCAAGAGCTTTGTGTGATAAGAAATGACTATATTCGATTATTAATTTTACAGTTAAATTGCATTTTAAAACAAAGATAGCCAAAACACATTATTTCTTATATTTACATTTTGCCATCACCTAGATTCACAAGCTTATCTATGTCTATTTTAGCTGAATAGTTTCCACACTCCACAATGGCCTCTTGGCTGTTACCAATGTGGCTTCCCTGATAGGAAGTCACTATTTACAATACAGAAGCCAGCAAGCCATGCAGGCCAGATCGTTGTGTTCCCTGGTGAAGTGGGTTGTTAAACCGTTATGACAGACCCTGTGATTAGACACAGGAAAGGAGAACTTGGGGGGAAAGACTTTTGTTAACTGCTATTAGACTCCCCGTCCACAAGGTGCCGCTCAGAACAAAGAAAACAAAACAAGGGGGCATCTGTGAAACGTTATCCACAGTCTGAGAAACAACTAGAGTTCAAGACCTTTATAATAAAAAAAAAAGTAAGTTCATGACATCTTTTCATAATTTTCTTCAACTGTGCCCTAGAATTTTAGGCTGTGACTATACACAGTGAACAGCAGGAATATGAATCAAGACAGTATGACACTTGGAGATGTGTAATATTTGGTGATAAATAACTCTCAATACCCAGGCAACCTTGCTTCAAGACAAACTCCCTGTCATCACCACTCCTCCCCAAGCCCCTAGAGGCTGTCCTGATAATTTATAGTTCTGGGGGTCAGAATAACGTCTTGTAACAAACACCAGATGATTAAAAATGGAAACACACAGCAGATTGTGCACAAGCTTTGGAGGCAGACAGAGCAGGACTAGGCTCCTGCTAACCACAAGGTGCAGGCCTTGATCATCATCATTACTGACTGCCTCGGGACTGTGGGGGCTAGATAATACACCACATTAAAAAGTGTTCGGAGCCCTGTCTAGCACAAAGCATGTCTTCAAAGAATGTTGCCTACGGTTCTCATCAGCTCATGTGTTTTCAATCCTGACCCCGGGTCAGGAATTTTTCCACTTCTCTTCTCTGGTGTTACTCTTTTCTCCATCCTTATCTTTACTATCTCAACTTGGTACACCATCAACTCCAGGATACAACTGCTCTGCCTATAGCAAGAAGGAAAGTATCACCATCTAACCTGGCCCTGAAGCATAGGTTTATATGACTAAGGGGTGCGCCATATTTGGAAATCATTAAATAGTCCTTACCTGAGTGATTTTCCATCCTCTCTCTTGGTCCTTCTTTTTGGTGCCTAGGATTTTGGTCTTGTATGCTGGTTGGAATCATATCACCTGCATGAGAATAATCTAAGATACTTGCTAAAATACAGATTTCAGGACTAAACCAGTACATTCAACAAGCTTGCTGAACAGTTTTGGATCCTAAAGTGGAGAGTCCCAGAGTACCCTTACACCACCAGCCTTTGTCCTTCCATTGCCAAACACCTCATGTATGGAAGACACTGGAGCCCAAGCCAGAGACCTCCAAAGTTGGCTGCTGAACACCTGCCCAGACCAGCCCAGAGCCCCAGATGGAATTTTCTCCCTGCCCCTCTTTTCGTGCTGGCAGAACCCCAACCTCCGTGCTACAGATCAGAAGGAGCCCGGGTCTACCAACTCTGTGTCCACACACCTGTGTCCAAAACCTCCTGTGTTGTCACTCAGGACTCCCTGAAGTACTCAGCCCTCTTCTCTTCTCACCCCAGTGAGAACTCTGTTCTAGGCTAGCCCATCCTCTGCAAGGAAAGCAACACAGGGCTGAAGAGATGACTCAGCGATTAAAAGCACCCGCTGCTTTGCAGAAGACCTGGGTTCAATTCTCAGTACCCACAGGGCAGCTCACAACCAGCTCTCTTCTGTATTTCACGAGCATTGCACACGCTATGCACACAGAAAACATAAATACTCATAAAATAAAAATAAACCTTTTAAAAATAAATTTTAAAAGAAACTGTCTCTCTGTCTCCTCTCTCTTTCTCTCTCTCTCTCTCTCTCTCTCTCTCTCTCTCTCTCTCTCTCTCTCTCTCTCTCTCACGCACACACACACTCGAGGATAGGCCAATCCCCAACCCTGGAGAAATTAGCCTTTGATAAAGAACTGAGGTGGCAAACCCTCAAATAACAATGAAAACTAAACTTTCAGAAGCCCAGGGCTGTCTCTGCCTTGTGGGTCTCTCTGTATTGTCCTGTTGGAATGAGACAATTCGAGATGTTCCAAAGCAGAGTAAGAACTACTGATTCAGGAAAAGAACTGTGCCATGGAGATCAGGACCTGTGTCTGTGCCATGGAGACCGGGGCTTGCACCTGTGGGCAGCCTGGGTATTCCCTCCTCCTGTCTGTTTGGGAGCTGTCACTAAAGCACACACATCTGCTTTTCCTTTGTCCAGAGTCTCTAAGTATACGTCTTCTATGAGTCCTGCTGAGGTGGACAAGGCTGTAGAGATGGCCCTGCGTGCCTGGAGTACCGCTGTTCCTCTGAACTTCGTTAGAATAAACTCTGGGGAAGCAGATATCATGATATCTTTTGAAACCGGAGGTATTGTACTATTTCTTGCATTCTATCTCTAATGGTAAGGAGAATTACCCCAAACTTGCTCCTTTGGCAGACTTATGGAGTGATTAGCACAGGGTTCCATCACACAGCATTGAGATGAGCAGAGCCAAGACCATAGCAAAGACGAACATCTTTCCAGAAGGTAGAACGTAGCAGTCTTAGCACTGTTTGTCATCTGTAGCCTCCACCGTGGGACAGACGCCCTGAGGTGCACTTTCACTGTGGCTCCGCCCCAGGAGAGGGCAAGTTCTGTCAGCTTTAGTTTTCCCACTGGCTAGGGGACCAGATGACTCCAGTCTTCCATAATAATGTTCATGGCTATTACCTGGTTCCATATTGCCCAAGATTCTCCCACATGGAGTCCCGCTGAGGAAGTCAATTTCCCAGGGACCCTGTAGTAGCCCAGACTACAGAAGCAGCATTCAGGTCTCACCCATGCTTGAACACTGCTTTTGAGAAGTACTTGTGAAGCTTGCCTCTACCTGCCTGTTTCTCCACTTTCTCACACAGCCTGCTAGAGTAGAACATGATTGGTAAAGCTCTGAGCCCTTTGCAGAGAAACACATGCAGGAAATAGATGAAGCAAGAAGTCCCTGAAACTCTCCCCTCCTCAACTTCCAACAGTGAAGATGAATATCACTGGCTCTCCCCCTGCCCAGCTAATGTTGCTCAGTGCTCGAGATCTTCTGAGCCCTGGGCTTATCCCAGTGGTGTTGCTGTGGGGAATGTGCCAAGGAGGGAGGGGAGAGGAGGTAAAGAGTGTCAGGAAATGGCCTTGAGTGGGATGTGGCCACCGGCAGGTCCTGTTCCTGCCAGACATCCAAGGGCACTTGGGGAAATGGCAGGACAGTGTAACTCACGGTAGGTTAGGGGGGTGTGGAACTAATTGGTGACTCTATCTTTCAAGCTGGTACTCTGTCCCCTAGCACAAAGGCTGAATAGAGACCAGGCAGCCATCTCATCAGCATCTCAGAACACACAGACCTCATTAAGCTGCATCACCTGAGACCTGAGAAATAGTATACTGAATTTGGGAGGGCTAGCTTTTAAAAAAAAAAAAATGATAGGGCCAGTAAGGTGACCCAGCCAGCCAGATAGCCCTAGGTGGACTCCAGAAACCTGTGTGGTGGAAGGAGAGAGCTAGCTCCCCCACGTAAGGTGTCAGAGTTTTCCTGACCACCTTTACTTTCGTAGGCTTTACATGTTCAGATATTAAAATTACAATGACATTTTCTTTTGATAGTTTGGGCCCTTTAATTATATTGTGCAGTGTAAACAGAAAGCACACATTCAGTTTACTAACCACCACCACCCCCCCCCGCCCCCGAGGAATCAAATGTTGAAAGTTCTTTCTGTCCACAGGTTCATATAGTCAGGGAGCCTGGTTGATATCAAATGTCCCTCAGTTCTTTCTCCTTCTGTAATCTGTGTTTACCATATACTGTGTGCTGTGATTTTTTTTTTAATTATAATAATGCTTATCTATTTGTAATGCCTCTTTGAAGTATAAAATATGTTTATTTTTCAATTCCTTGACCTTATATATATTTTAAACTGAATATTAATGCTAGAGAAATGTCTTGGCAGTTAAGAGCAGCTGTTGTGCTGTAACTCTAGCTCCAGGGACATCTGACACCCTCTTCTGGCCTCCTTGGGCACTGCATTCATGTGTGCTCACTCCCACAGGGACACACACACATGACATACACATATTAAAAGTAGATCTTTAAAAGATGAATGTTGAAAGGGCATTTAAGGGTCAATGCTGTTGAGACCTTCTGTGACCCCCCAGAATTATTACACCTTAATCCGATTGATGCTTCCTACTTAGATCACGGGGATTCCTACCCGTTTGATGGGCCTCGAGGGACTCTGGCCCATGCATTTGCACCTGGAGAAGGCCTGGGAGGAGACACACATTTCGACAATGCTGAGAAGTGGACTATGGGAATGAATGGTATATATGCACAATTCACCATAACCTGGAAACTATTGTACCTTCTTCTGGGCCTCCATCATGAAACCTTGAGGTTCAACGTCCCAAGCCACCCTTTAACTAGGGGGGCTGGCTAGGAAAAACAAGTAAGCCAAAAATCCAGAAGGGAACACACAGGGGAAGCCCCTCCCTCCCATGCTGATGCTGTAGACTAGCCGGCTCTCTGTCTCTTGGCATCTAATCTACAGAGCCTGTCCTATCCCAATGCTCAGCCAACCTCTCCTTCAGGTGTACAAAATTTATGGCTTCCTACCTGTGTGTGGAAATGGACTATATTTAAAGATGACCCCTGAGGAGTGTGATGGGGGAGGGTTAAAGTTCCCAGAATGGCATGCGGGTCATCTGGAAGGGTGAAACATGAATGAAAGAGGAAGCTGGTTCACCACACACTGTTAGGTATAGTCCTTAGAATTCCAGCTTTGATGTCAATTCAATTAAAATCTCAATTCCTGTATCTACCAATTGTTAACTGTAATCATGGATGAATTACTTTAACTCTCTGAACCTAGTTTCCCCACAGCATTGATTAAAATGTTAAATGTGTATAATACTGAGTTGTATGAAAACAGATTTATTTTAAAGCAGCAGGCTAACCTTCTTATAACTGAATTCAGCTTTATGTGTAAGCCCTTAATTTGCCTAGAGCAGAAGACAGTTTGATTGCATTGTACTACATTCAATTTCTACTCAGTGACTTTTTTCTTTAAAAAAATTTATAATATGAAAAGGGAGTAGGCTATCACAGCAGAAAGTAACTCAAGTACTTAGGATCCAAAGCTATGCATTAGTATAAATGTTTCACCACTACTAGCTACAAGACCCTTTGTTATTATCCCTCTGTCACTGGTCACTGACAATGGGAGAATGGCTTGTTTTACATTTCCCTCTGCCCTTATTCCCCACAAGGGTGAAGGAACCAAGAGATTAAAGCCAGAGAAGCCAAGTGCTAGGCTAACCTACCAACCTTTGAATCCAGTTATAAAAAGGAGAGATAACTGTGATGCAGGCACAAATTCTCCTGTATGACAAAATAAAACTGTGTTGATGCTTTTTCTCTATTGTTGTTTAGGGTTCAACTTATTCACCGTCGCTGCTCATGAATTTGGCCATGCTCTGGGCCTGGGCCACTCCACAGATCCATCAGCACTTATGTACCCAACTTACAAGTACCAGAATCCCTACAGGTTTCATCTCCCCAAAGATGATGTGAAAGGAATTCAAGCATTATATGGTATGAGCTCTCCATTCTCTCTAACCCGAGAGGACGGACATTTGGCCTCCAGGTTAGAAAAAGTGCCTTTTCCCAAGAGTTAGCTGCTTAGGGAGAGGAAGCTAGAGTCACACCTGCCTCGGAAGAGCATGCACCAGCTGAAAGCATTGCTCTGTTTTCTTTCCTCCAGAGTATTCTGGCCCTGAAAAGCCAAGGAAAATGGTCCATTTGTCCAATTTTCCAAAGCAGATGAAAAGTTATGCATTGGAAGATAGAAGACAGCAATTATACTTTATCATACACACACACTTACAGATAAGTGGTCTTAGAGCCCTAAAAACAGAAATAATGATGCTAATAACTCTACCACTCAACCATATAGACAATCTGTTACTGATGACACTCACTTACAGTTGTCATACATGCCTTTTTCATGACATGGTTGTATAAACTCGTATTTCATAACTGGGTTTTAAAGGTTAAAAGCAGTACGATCCTAAGACATCTTTAGCTACCAAATTGGTTATGTGTAACAGTTAAAAAAAAAAAAAAGCAAGCACTTCTTAGGCAAATTTTTCATTAATTCTCAGAGAATTTTACATATGTATACAATGCCTTTTGATCATGTTCACTTCCCACATTCTCCTCCCATATTTAGACAGGCCCCCACAGCCTCCTCCTAACTCCATGCCATCTTTTTTTTTTTTTTTACAACCCACTAAGTCCAAATTGTATTGCAGTATACTAGAGCACATTTAACCTACTAAAGACCACACCCATAGGCAAAACTGACTTTCCAGTAGTCATCAACTCTAATTGTGTTTTTTGGATATTAAGTTTCACACAATATTTTCAGGTAGATCCTACTACTATAACTGATGTAGCCAAGCTTTAAGAAGTTAGATTATTTGTTTTATACCACACAAATAACAGCTAGAGACACTGAGATTCAAACGCAGATCCGTGGGAATATGTGCAGACTTCTAGAGTGCTCAAGAGTAGAAATGTGCACATTCTGAATTGCTGGCATCATTTTACACCTTGAATCCTAGGACCCCGGAAGACGTTCCCAGGAAAGCCCACTGTGCCCCATATCCCACCTCACAAGCCATCCTTTCCAGACCTCTGTGACGCCAGCTCATCCTTTGATGCGGTGACCATGCTGGGAAAGGAGCTTCTGCTCTTCAAGGACAGGTGAGCCCAAGATGCCCCAGGCCTAGGCCAACCAGCATCAGTCTCGATGGCTGAGGATGGTGCAGAAATGGTACCTTGAGTGGAAGTAGGGTAGACGTGGGGTCTTGGGAGATACACAGCTGCACAAACAACTGTTCGTGGAGTGCCTGCTGTGGTCTGGGTGCTTTCCTAACAGCTGCAGTATTTGTCCTAACTGCTTTCATAGTAGGGTTTAGAATCACCAGTGTACAGTTGAAGAAAATAGTTGAAAGGTAGCAACTTGGTCTCCCTAGGCATCAGTCCAAGTGTATTGAGTTACCGTTTGTTGTTATGTGCCTAGTGAGAGGAACAGTAAAAGGTTCAATCAATGTTTGGTGAATGACAGTTAGCTAGCTGAACAAATAAGTAGTTGGATGAATGCATGTATGCATGAATGGAAAGATGATGGATGGGTGAATGGATGGGTGGACAGATGGATGGATGGACAGATAGATGAATGGACAGATGGATGGATGGATGGATGGATGGATGGATGGATGGATGGATGGATGATCAAATGGATACATACATAGGTAGGTAACTCTAAGGAAAAGCTCTCCATAAACTCATTTTCAAGGCCTTCAGGTATTTCAATGTCAGTCAGCTGTCATCATAGATATCTTCTGTCCCCATACTCTGGCTTCTGAAAGAGTCTCACAGTCATCTTACCTCCATGACTCCATGGAGAAAAATAGAAACATAGTAACATTCACTCATATTCTCTCCTTTACTGAAGAGGAACTTTAATAGTACCAGAATAGACAGAGGGTCCCTGGAATATGTGTGTAACTTTTTTCTTCATTGGAAAAGGTACTCAAAGTGTCTATTGAGTCCACATTTGGGTACTAAGAACTCTCCAAAGTTTCAGAAGCAAATCTGCCTTGGCACACCTCATGAGAGAAAACATTCAAAACACATTGCAAAGCCAGGGTTACTGTAGCTCAGTTGTAGAGTGTTTGCCTACCACGCACAAGGCCCTGGGTTTAATTCCTGGGACCTCATAAACGAGGCAGGGTGGTAAATATCTGCAATCCCAGCCCTAGAAAGTAGAGTCAAGAGGATCAGAAATTCAAGGAGATACTTGACTATATAATGAGTTTTGAGGTAAGCCAGGCTACGGGAAACTGTCTTGATTTTTTTCATCATTGCAATGCAGAAGCTTGGGAGGCAGAACTGTGTGCAGGGGTGAGGATGTGTTCAGGAGGCAGAGCTGTGTGCAGGGGGAGGGGATATTCAAGAGGCAGAGCTGTGTCCAGGGGTGAGGAATGGAGAAAAGCAGGCAGTGGCAGGGTGCTTAGACTAGTTTCCATGTATGTAAGAGCCCAGACAAAAAGACAGATGGTGAGCAAAGACCACTGACTCTGTCACTGTGGAGCTCTCTTCTCCTTGTCTTCATGAGTTGTAGCCTATGAAGGATGCATCCCCTTGCTCCTCGCATGGCTGAGAACTATTGAGGCTCTGATTTATAATCTTGGCTATTTTTAACCCACACCACTCCCCACACTGGTATTTGTAAGCTCCACATTCACCGCTTCAGGGAACTAGACAATATGCTTGATTTTCTGGCCTCTGAAGCAATCTGATTAGTGAACCCCAGAATGAATGCCTTCCCACCCACGAATGTGACAGTACATAATTCAAAGTTTTCAGAAACAAGTTTTGAAGGAGTCTTACTTGTACTGGTTAACACTGTGTTAAAAACTTACATAGTCACACTCTGGTTCTCTTCAGATCATGTAAATCTTTTCAATTTTACATAGCATCAATTAATAACTTTGCAGAATAAAACATCTTTTAAATTTTCATACAAATAATCCTAAGTGCCTACTGGGGTTTATGAAGCACTTTCTTTTTTAAACTCCACTTATTTTTTTAGGGGACGTGTTGGCAATGTTCAAGAGGCGCCAGTTGTAATAGAGTTGAAGTTATCGCTTTTCTCTGTAGCTAGACCTTCAGCCCATGAGCTCTGCACATCAGGCTCAACCGCAGCACCGCTCTGAGGGTTACTGCTGGCTGCAAAACAATCATTATCAAAGGGTAACCTGATTTTGAAAATACAGTAAAGGTCAATTACAATGCAGTCACTCCATCACCATCAATCATTTTAGGAAGTAAAGGAGACCAAAACCACTGTGTGCCCTGGGAAATTAGAGAGTTGATAGGAAAAGGCGGGGTGAGGTGGGCGGTTAGTGCCCAGGTGGCAGAGAAGAGACAGAGGAGAACAATAAAGCAAGGTCAGGGAAGATGAGGCAGCTTTGGCTAGGGGTGGAATGAAAAAGGAAAACAGGTACAGAAATACAACTGGATACCCTAAAATTATCCCAGCTCTTGGGTTCCCCAGGTCTGTTGGCAGATGCTATTCATGCTATGGGCAGCCTTTCACAAGTCTGGCTGACAATTCTGATCCCACCCCTGGGCAGTCCTTCCCTCAATGGACTGTGAGTAGCAGCCACACCTCCGCTCTGACCAGACCTCCTCCTCCTCACTGAATACTGCATGCTCTCACTCAAAACCTCCCTCCTGGTTGTCTAGCGGTATTGGGCTGGCCACAGTTCCTATGCACTCCAGTGGCAATTGCTCTGGGTCCTAAGAATGTATGGTTCCAGGAGAATCTGTTTCCTTTAGGGTAGCCAGGCCACCATTTTAAAATGGTGTCGCTCAGCTGCTTTGGCTGAATGCCAAGAAGAGAGGTTCCCCAGCCCCTCCCCTTCCTCTGTTCCTCCCTGAACATACGAAAAGGATACCAGAGAGGCAGACTCGGGAGGGTGTGGGGATGATGTGGGTGGAAGACAAGAGCTCTGGTGCAGCCCAAGCTGGACCGCCATGGCAGTCTGTGAAACTCGGTGAAGAAGGCTTCTGAAAGGGAAAATGTGGCTCTGCCTGGACAGGTTCGGAACAAAGATGGTCACAGAGTTCTGAGCTGAAAGGTGTGACTTCATATGGAGGGCAGCTGAATGTAGAAGAAATGGCTTATCAACAGTAAAAAGTTTCTCAACAGGCAGTGACCAAAAATTTAGTTAAAAATCAAACATGTAATGAATCCCAGATGTGTCTGGCAGCCCTCACCCATGTTTTATGTGAAATCAGCATAGCCTTGGTTCTGAACATATTAAGTGCACAGATTACACTGGGCCTGGTATCTCAGTATGTGATGCCGACGGACATGGCCTGATACCTTCACTCAGATTTGAGACTATTGAATTTCTGTGTTATTATGGTACATACAGCATTTTATACTCTTATAATAGTTTATGGAAAACAACAATTTTTAATATGTTCCTAGAGTCATCCCTCTCATGGAGGTAGCAAATCAATGTATCTTTGGACTGTTCTACCTTAGACAGTCCAAACATCTCACTGGAGGGCAAATTTGTTTTCACCATTAATAAATGTTTAATTTGTCTAGGTATTTTACATGCCTGTATACCTGGGTTGCTTAAATCTTTCTCAGAAGTAACAGGGTCATACATGGGAAAATTTTTAAGAAAAAACATTCATCCTGGAAGGTAGCTCTATGACTTAGCAAGATCCAGAATTCAATACCCAGGGAAAAAAAAAAACAAAAACAAAAACAAAAACAAGGACAACAGGCAAACAACAGGAGTCAGATGTACCAGCACTATGTTATGCCCCAGGATAAAAAGGTGAGAGGCATGATCCTGCCCGCCCCAGTTTCAGTGTTTCAGAACAGGCACAAAGCAAAGGCCAGAGAGAGGCTATCAGTAAGTTAATCTCAAATTTAATGAATTAGTTAGAGTTCTAGTAACAGGAAATGTGCACTTCATAAACTCTGAAATTCATTGATCTAATGTATTCTGCTCAACCCTCTGGCATCAGCTGACAAATGTTTATTGCATCTTGATTATGATAGCTACCAGATGCACAAAGATAAATAGTGGCAGTAAATATCAGCTGGCTGGTGATATCAAGTTCTACTGTTTTTCCATCCTTATCAAAGATTAGATTATGGACTGTTGGCATCCATCTGTTACACTGCATAGTTCCTGTATATCCTAACCTGTCTCTACCAACAAGTCTCTAGATTGGAGGAAGTTCCATTTAAATTTTTGTTCAATTTTAATTCATCTTTTGCTTTAATACACTGAATCAATGCTCTACTGTTTTATTATCCACCAAGCATAAGTTTTCTTCACCCACTATCTTATGAAAAGTTTTTGTGGTAATTTACATAAGCAATAGATAGCACATTGTAATAGGACTCTTTAAAACAATGTCTCCTATCTTTGGGGTTACTGATATTGTAAGCCACTCTTAAGTCTCATACATTGGCTACTACTAATTCTGAGAGCACTTTCCAGCCTCAGCTAGGACAACCAATATTGTAACCACACATTATCAAATTTTGTGTTCCCTGAGGCACAAATATTTGAATTAGAATGACTACTCTGCTCCAGGTTAGTCCTCACAATGTCTGTAATAGCTTAAGTCAAATGACTTGCTATGAACTAAGATTCTAACACGGGGGAAAGCTCCAAAGCCACACTGTGGCTGTCTGCCCTCTTAACCCTGCCCTGCTGTGCATCATAGTTGCCCATCTGTGTCCTTCAGAGGACAAGCAGACTTTCATTTTTGCCTAGTCATTTGTTCATTATGCAATTTCTTTTGGAAACTTTAGTTCTGGAAATTCCAGAAGAGAATACAAAAGAGAAATTTGTATGTGGTGGTTTGGGGGAGTAAGGATGTGTATTTAATGAATATCCCACTGCTCTCCCATCTGTTTTGAACATAAGTGAAGTCTCAGAGGTGCTATGCTAATACAATAAGAAAGAAGGAATGGTTTTCAAGGTTAAAGGATGAAAACCAGACATGACAGCACACCTGTGGAACCCAGCCCACAGGAGGTGGAAACCCGAGCATCAGATATATAAAGTCATCCTTAGTAAATTGGAGGCCAGCCGGGGATTCATGAGACCCTGTCTCAAAAATAATAATAATAATGGAGATAGTAGTAGTAGTAGTAGTATGTGTTACTCTCTAAAACACAGCAACAGGCATTGGGGATGTCACTATGTTCTCTGCCATGTGGCTTATAGTATCGTTTTAGTCTCTGCAATCTAAGATCTCAACTAATCCTTGACATTGATTTCTTCGGCCCCACCCAATAGGATTTTCTGGAGAAGGCAGGTGCACTTGGCAGCAGGGATTCGGCCCAACACCATCACCAGCTCCTTCCCCCAGCTCATGTCTAATGTGGATGCAGCTTATGAAGTGCCTGAGCGAGGCATTGCTTTCTTCTTCAAAGGTATCTGCAGATCCCTCAAAGAGAGACACGCCAGGGCCTCAGTGCCACACCTGTGTTACTGGGTGGTCTTGGGAGCACTTTCACTTGCTCCTCCTCAGGTTGAGTACTAAATGTCACTCAACACTGTTGTAGCCATGGAAGGAATGGCAGTGGCTATAGCTGTCCCAAGGACCAGCCTTGGAGTTTAATACACACTATGCTACACGGCCAGGGCTAGGAAGCTTCTCTGTTAAGAACAGCATGGCACACTCTAATGAGATCCTTTAACATTAATTGAAATCCTTACTACAAAGTCATGCTTAGAGCAGCTGGTGGGACACAAGCCCCTGTGTTTTCAGGAGACAAACCCACAGGAACACAACCTCTGACTTCAAAGATTCACTATTTAAATAGCATTGAGGCTTTTCCACCTGCCGTGAGATTTCATTTCTCATTTGCAAAGTGACTGGAATGGCATCAATCGTAAATGTATGTCTCAGCAATAGACAGCCAAGCAAAGCTACCTGGAACACATGGACTAACAAGCCTCGCTGACACATAAGACTGTTGTTACATGAAAAACGTCATTAGATGTCACTTGTCTCCTCTCCTTGTGCATATATGAAAGTGAGAGGAAGTTATAGATACAAGATATACTGAAAACATAAAGATGTTAAGTGTAAGAAGACAAAAATGTATCGATATTATGGCTTTCTCAAGGGACAAACATAGCCTTGCCTCCAGGGAAGTTTGAAGTCTACTGCTATTCGAATTGAGTAACTAGATATTTATATCCACATGAACTAGCCCCATTTATATCCAGAATAGTGTCTTCATGAGTGAAGCGACTTGATGAGTGCTACAGACTCTAGCCTTTGTTTCCAGGTCCCCACTACTGGATCACACGAGGATTCCAGATGCAAGGCCCTCCACGGACAATTTATGACTTCGGGTTCCCAAGGCATGTGCAGCGAATAGATGCTGCGGTCTACCTCAAGAAGCCTCAAAAGACCCTTTTCTTTGTGGGAGAGGAATACTACAGGTGAGGTTTTATGCCTTAATTTTTTCCCATATAATTTATGGGAAGGAAAAAAGAAAAACTGCAAAAACTAGGACAGGTAACTTGACAGCAGTCTGCTGACTTCTTGACCTCAGGGAGGTCTGGAAGACACAGATCTGTAGTCAATCATCTTTAGGACCAGCAGAACTTGGCTTCAGTGGCCTGGAAGAGTGGAAATGGTGTCTCCAGGTTCATCACCACCATATAGAAATGCCAGAGTGGGAACAGATTCCACCATCACATGAGATCGTAGAAATCTTTGTGATTTGAGGCAAAAATGGAGGTGGTCACACAAGCCCCTGTGTTTTCAGGAGACAAACCCACAGGAACACAACCTCTGACATGGCATCAATCATGAGGTGGTCAGGGTGGAGGTGGTCAGGGTGGAGGTGGTCACAGTGGAGGTGGTCACAGTGAGGTGGTCACAGTGGAGGTGGTCACAGTGAGGTGGTCACAGTGGAGGTGGTCACAGTGAGGTGGTCACAGTGAGGTGGTCACAGTGGAGGTGGTCACAATGAGGTGGTCACAGTGAGGTGGTCACAGTGGAGGTGGTCACAGTGAGGTGGTCAGGGTGGAGGTGGTCACAGTGAGGTGGTCACAGTGAGGTGGTCACGGTGGAGGTGGTCACAGTGAGGTGGTCACAGTGGAGGTGGTCACAGTGAGGTGGTCACAGTGAGGTGGTCACAGTGGAGGTGGTCACAATGAGGTGGTCACAGTGAGGTGGTCACAGTGGAGGTGGTCACAGTGGACGTGGTCAGGGTGGACGTGGTCAGGGTGGAGGTGGTCACATTGTAGCACTCTTTGGAAGAGAGTTCTGCTTAAATGAAAGGCCTCCAGGGAAATCTTCTATCCAAATTAGAACTTTTCACGTGAGGGAACTATGTATAATCCCTTGGCTGTCCTGCAGAGGTCTAAAATGAGCAGATCTGCATAAGGCCTGACCTAGCATCCAGTCACTGCACATGGAGCCACACCACTACCTACTACAGTTCTGCCTTTAATTAACTGGTACTGAGAACTGATTGAGACTCTCCATCAAGCACCCTCAAAGACCACCTCACCCCCACACCACCAACCCTGCTCCCATTCTTGCTGTGTTGCTGCTCATTTTCATGAACATCAAACAAGAAGCAAAAACAGGTTCTAAGCAGGTGGTTGTTGACAAACACCGTGTGTCCATGTGCGGCTCTGAAGGAAATCAGGGAACAGAGCCCAACTTTGTAGAGAGAGCTTTAGTTTCATTTAATGTCATCTATCATCTATGTATGTGTCTACCTATCTAACATCAATCTATGTATGTATCATCTATCTATATCTAATCTATCATCTATTACCTATCATCTATCTATCATCTAATCTATGTATCTATCTATCATCTAATCTATGTATCTATCTATCATCTAATCTATGTATCTATCTATTTCTATCTCTCATTTAGCTTGCTTTGGTTTTTTGAGACAGGATTTTTGTGTGTAGCCCTGGCTGTCCTGGAACTCATTCTGTAGATCAGGCTGGCCTCCAACTCAGTGATCCTCCTGCCTTCACCTCCCAAGTGCTGGGATTAAAGGTGTGTGCCTCTATACCTGGCATCATTTTATGTTCTCTCTCTCTTAAATAATCATTTGCAAAAGAAATTGACAAAAACAAACAAATAAAGCTTTTCCTTTTCAATGTGAACAAAAGGAAGTAACACAATTAGAGCACACACATACTTCATGAGGATTTTATTATTATTATTTTATGACCCCACTGACTCCTGACAGCACAGGAGCCCTGGAGGCACTGCACAAAGCACTGTCATTCGTGAGAGAACTGTGGCTGCAGGTCCAGCACACACCATTATGCCAGCTCCTTTTCTCAAGAACGCTTATCTGAAACATACTCCTAAAATTCATCAAAGGACACATCAGTATCTTCAGGTCAGAGTATGCTTCGCAGGCTTCCTCCAAGACCAGCACTGTGCTGACAAGGCCAGTGGGCCAGTAACCTGATTTCCATAGTGGATCTTCCATGAACCAGGTGGATAGGTGCCTGTATGAGCAGGGGTGGGGGGAGTACGCATGAGGATTGTTCAGTCTGTTTCTCAGTGTTCAGGGCCTGATCTCATTGGAGCGATTACCTGCAATATCACAGTCTGTCTTCATGTTAGTCTGTGACCCACCACAATACTTGGTAAAGTACATGAATGAGGTTTGATGAGGACACAAGTATCAAATTCTCTCTGAGTTGGAGATTAGGGAAGGAGAGCTTCTCTGGTTTCATGATCTCTAATGCCCTCGGTTGGAGCTGGATCTACATGGTTACCTATGAAGGAAGAGTCTTTATTTATTTGTTTGCCATGGTACCATGTAGAGGTCAGAGGACAGCTCAGATTCACTTCCAGTATGGGAGTCCTGGGGATTTAACTCTAGTGAGGCAGGCAGGCTTCTACCTGCTGAGCCATCTGCTAGACCAGGGAAGAGTCTTCAGTAATCTACATTAGGAGAATCCTTTACCAGGTTGATCTGGGACACTAATTTAAATGTTAGTCCCTTCGGGAAGGACACCATCTTCCAGGGTGTTAGGTGGCATGAGTTCAGACACCCAGCACAGGGTCTAGAGCTCAGAAAGTGAAAGTCTTCAGTGATAAAAAACAAAAACAAAACAAAGCAACAAAAAAAAAATCATAACTGACAAGTAGTTACTTTTAAATGTGTGGCCATTAGCAAATGATTAGTTTGCCAGGCGGTGATGGTGCATACCTTTAAACTCATCACTCAGGAAGAAGAGTAAGGTGAGTTTGAAGCCAACCTGGTCTACAGAGTGAGTTCCAGGACAACCAAGATTACACAAGGAAACCCTGTCTCAAAAAACACAAACAAAACAAAACAAAAAAAATGATTAATTTAACCTTGGCATCCCTCTGGGCAACAAAGAAGGCAAAGAGCAGATCAAAGGAAGTTCCTTCTAAACTGTTGGAAGTCTAGCATTAGCTGAAATTATTGCAGTTGCCAAAGCAGAGACACAGGTATGCATGACAGGAACCTGATGATTTATGCTCTGCTGTGTGTACTAAAGAAAGAAGAAAAAAAAACTGACCTACAACTGAAAAGTTCAAGAAAAAAAAAAAAAAAAAAAAAAAAAACTATTGACAGCCCTGTTGGTAAAGCTTTGCAAAGCCTCACGCACGCATGACAATTGCCACGATAACACACCCGGATGTTGTTTAGAAAGTATGGTCATTTGCATGAATCAGGGGTACCCACCCCTGCCTCCACTCTAGGATTATCTAACCCCTTTTATTTTTTCATATACATCAAACAGCTGGAGCAGAACTCCAGCTGGATGGTGACTCCATGGTCACTAGGATCCCAGTTTCTTTGAACATCTTGTCCACATATGCTTTATTTTGTTACACTTTTGTTTGTTTTCTACAGAGGGTAGGTGCACACCAAAATGCACACATGGGGGTCAGAGGGCAGTCTGTGGAGGTTAGTCCTTTTCTTCTTCCATCGTGGGGTCCTGGGGACTGGGTTCAGGTTGCCAGGCTCAGCAGCAAGTGCCTTTACACACTGAGTCATCCACATACCTTTTCCTTCCTTCCTTCCTTCCTTTCTTTCTTTCTTTCTTTCTTTCTTTCTTTCTTTCTTTCTTTTTTTTGACTTTTTGAGACAGGGTTTCTCTGTGTAACAGCCCTGGCTGTCCTGGAACTCGCTCTACAGACCAGGTTGGCCTTGAACTCACAGAGATCTGCCATCCACATTCTTAATATGAGTCTTTCATTATTGTGGTTGCCTCAGGATTTGAGATGGCTGGTAGGAGTTTATTCAATACTTCTTTCTTCTAAAAAGAAAAATTTGGAGAAGGCAAAAGAAATAAATGAAGTTTCAGGCCAAGCATGGGGCCACACTAAAATACCCAGAAGGCCACATGCTTCAAGTCATGGAGTGGGGGTCTCATGCCTACTCATAGACTATGGGTTAGAACTTATTCACCTTAGTTATTTGTCAGGTTCTGTCTCAGTCTCCATGCTAATTCAGGTTTGAGATACAAACAAAACTAAAATTAAATTATGCCTCTTAGGAAAAATGCCTAAGATTTGGGTCTGGTACATGAAGTACATGAGGAAATGGTTGAAGAATTTCCTCCATAGGGGACTGAGAATTAGCTTGGGGCAACTTAGTGCAGGCTGAAGAGTATCACATAGCAGCAACTTAAAAGGAAGTGGCATACACAGGGCTGACATCACCAGATCACATCTCAAGAACTCACAGGCAAACTACAGGACGTACTAAATTAATAACCTATTAAGCTTGGCTAAGCAGAGCTGTTTCCCACACACCCTGTTACCTTCATTCTTTCCCTTCTTCCTAACAGGCCCTACCGAGCCAGCCAAATATTTCTCTTTGTTATTCTTCCATTATCTATCGATGGCTAATTTCTCCCCTTCAGTGCTCTCTTTTATATATCAATGGCAACAAGATGATGGTATTTAGGGGTTCTCATGGGGTGAGTGTGCCATTGTCTCTATCATTCTTTGATATGATCGGTGGTTTCTGAATTTATGTGGACTGATTTGCATATCCCAGCCCCACACTGTTTTCCTTCACACTGGCAGTGAAGACACAGGCTGTCTACATGGTAGGCTGAGGCTGTGAAGGACACATTTCCCACATTCTGATGCCCCTGAAATACTGAAAGACATTCTCATTTAAAGATTTTATGGTTAGTTACTATAAGTGGAAAAAGTAGGACTAGTAAAGTAAAATTAAAGTTACTTGTGAATGTCTTAAAATTAAACAACTCATTATGGAATCACTTCATTAGGCCTAGTTTCCACATATGAGTTCATCCTATGATTGCTACGGGAATCTTGATACTCCAAAGAAGGTGTGCTTTCCAGCTAAACATGTGTTGCAGGACTGAGGACATAGCTCAGAAGCAGTGCACTACCTCACCAAGTTTGAACCTGGAGTTCAACCCTCTGCCCTCCCCTGGCAAGCTGAGGCCCTGAGTTCAATCCCCAGTGTAGCAAATACAAGACAAACAAGAGGTTTGAGCAGCAGCAAGGGAGCCCTGGTGTTTACTTCAAGTTGACCAGCAATGATCAGGCAACCTCTCCACTTCTTTATTTGCAAAATAGAGGCAGAAACTGTACTCACTTCACAGAGTTACCAAATTGAAAGAGAAAAGCAGTGTGATTCCATCACCCAAAATATACTCATATATCATCCTACAGATCTATAGATAAATGATTAACAGAAGTTCAAGTGCAAGAGCACCCTCATGGGAGACAGCAGGGCTTTCAGGGAACCCAGATCAAAGAGGAAACAGGTGGTCTGACAAAGGTATCAGGAAAGAGTCCCCAACGGAAGTGAAGACCGCACCCCAGCCCTCTGTGAGAGCTGTGTGGGAGTTTCCCAGGCAGGAGTGGGTGGGGGCCAGTGGCTTCCAGGCAGAGTGAGCTGTTGAGGTAAAGCACAGAGGCAAGAATAGATTGTGAGTGTAGGGAAAACCTCAGGTGAGTCATTCAATGTGATGAGAGACCGGTCCAAGACAATCAGGGAGAACAGATCGGGGAGGGCCCACAGCTTTCCACAAAGACCTGTGTCAACTCTGTAGAAAGGGAGCATTGTTAGATATCTTAAATAAGAGATTAACTGAGCATGTTTTGGGACATAGAATGTCAATCTGTCAACAATGTGAATGACTGGAAGTCAAGGGAGTGAGACTGAAACCACAGAAAGTCTATTCAAAATGCTCAAAGAAATAACTCCCAACCAAATATGCTCACATCATGAAGCTGTCACTTAAACACAAAGAGAGATGGGGCATGATGGTCATGCCTTTAGTCCCAGCTTTGGGAGGCACAGACAGAAAGATTTCTGTGAGTTCAAGGTCAGCCTGGTTTACGTAGCAGGTTCCAGGCCAGCCAGAGCTACATAGTGAGAGTCTCTTTAAAAGAGATAGGGGATGAGGGATAGATACATAGATAAAGAGAAACAGAATATTGTTAAGGAAACAAAATCTAAGAAAATTTGTGGCTTGCTGACTTGCCTTACAAGAAATAATGAAGTTACTTATGCTGACAGCAAGTGATCCTAAATAATACACACATACATTGTTCACTCATTCACAAGGCACCAGAAAATATAATTATGTAATAACAGAATAACATAGATGTGCTTCCTCTCCTGTCTTCTCAAATGACTTGAAAATCAATTTAATTGACATATATACATTCAGGTGTCTGTCATCTGGAGCTTGGAGTGTGAACAATCCATTCAGGTGTCTGTCCTCTGCTTCTCCCCGTCCCTACTTGATCCAGAAGTGTTACAATCCATGCTCTCCTTTCATGCCATCAACCATTGCTTCTTATTACAAACACAAATACATCCAACTGATGGAGTGAACCATTAACATTGTGATTTGTTCCTACTTTGGGAGTAAATGGTTTTTGTTGTTCTGTCCTTACAATTGTTCTATTAACATATGCATGTTGTTTTTATACTCATTAATATCAATCTTTTTATAGCTTTATTTTCTGATAAGTGGCTTATGGACACAGTATTTGTTTTTTGTTTATAGGAGGTGGTGCTTTTTTAGACAATATCTCTCGATGCAGATCACATTAGCCTCAGACATTCAGAAATCCTCCTGCCTCAGCCTCCTGAGTGCTAGGATTACAAGAATGTGCCACCGTGCCCAGCTAGTATTTTTTTTAATAAGAAAACATTTAGTTGATAGCAACTATAGCAAAACCTGTCCATGTTTTTGAGTTACTAATAATTTTGAATCTACTGTCTTGCTTGGCGGTTTCACACCACCTCTGCTCACTTTTCCCACACTTGCATCTTAAGAGGTCACTAATCATGCCTGGTGGTGGCTGTCACAGAAGATCTTCATATACAGTGTACATTTGCACATACTGTCAGCTCCTGTGTTTGGCCAAGTTTATTTAACCTTATAAAAATAATTGACAGTTTTTGTGGTGATCAACTGTACCTAAAAATGTTCCTTGATACCTGTAATGCTAACACATGCATACACACACACACACACACTTAACTAAAATAACCCAGCACCATTTTATGATAAAAAGAAAGCATGACAGTAATAGAAACAGAATAGAATAGAGAGAAACTTCCTGAACTGGAAAAGAGAATCACCTCTGGCATGAGACTCAGCAGTGACAACTGGGGCTGTCCCCACTAAGTACAGGGACAAAACAGAATCCCCAGTCTGTCTCCCACTCATGTTAAGTGTTCATAGGAAGTGCCAAGCAGAACAATTAAGCAAGAACAAGTAAATGAAAGGCATTGCATCCAGAGGAGAAAGTCAACTATTTCTTATTGTGCATGACATAATCTTTTAATAGAAAAACATAATTAAGACTCAGAACTATTAGAACTAACAAATGTACTCAACAAGTTTGCAGGGATGAAAGGAAAATAAACTATATAATATAGCATCAAAGAGACTAAAATATTTTTTAAAATAAACAAAGAAATTAAAAAACATGCTGTCTAAATACTGAACTATTGCTGAAAGAGGTTACACATGAGCTCTAAATGGAAAAGTGTTGCCAGTCCGTGGCCTGCAAACCCTCTGTTTGAAGACATCAGTACTGCCCAAATTGATCTGCAGCTTGAGCACAATATCAGAGTGTCACTTTCTGCTTTGTAGAAAGTAACATGCTGAACTTCAACTTCACCTGGAATTTCATAGGCTCTCAAATAACTAAAACTTTGGGGGGGGATGAGGAAAATTTATATAAACAGTATGTTCTTCCTGATTTCAAAACTCACTACAAGGAGCAGCAAACAGAGAAGAGTGACCATCATAAGAACAGATGTATAGATCAATAGAATAAAATTTGGAGCCTAGAATTTTTTCCATATGGCTATGGTAAGTTGGCTCTCACTCTGCTGAGGACATTCAGTGGGCACACACACACACACACACACACACACACACACACACACACACACACACACAGGGAAATCAGACAAACTGGGCCGCATTAAATTAAGAAGCTTTCTGCTCAAAGGACACCACAAGAAAGTTTAATAAAGCATTTTATTTATGCTTGTGGGGGGGAGGGGGCGGCTAGAGGACATCTTTCAGGTAAATGTTAGCACAGCTAGGAAGTGGTCCATTGGAAGCCGTATCACGTATGCTTTGAATCCAAATGCAATGGCCTTTTGGTCTGCCAGATTCTTCAGATTGTTTCACCAGTTATTTGTTGAGTCAGAAAGCCTGTGAGTCTTGTACTACACCTAAGTTCTTCTTCTGCAATCCTCAGCACAAACCCTTGCCTGGCCTGGTTCTCAGGAGCAACACTACCATCTCCCACCCTCTATCCACCTCATTTACCCTTGCCTAGTGCAAAATGTGATCTGCTGACATCGTTTTAAAGATTGAGGACTAAACATGGCACAAAAGAAAAAGGAAAGATGAAAGAGAAATTAAGAATTAAATTCACTGATGACTTAGGATTCCAGATCAAAAAATTACAGAGTCTGCTAGACGTCATACTAAGAAGCCAGAGTGAATAGTTCTTGGGATCAAAATAAACCACAATGTCCATGGCTGGAGCTTGTTTTGGCTCCCACCTGAGGCAAGGGAAGGTGGCATATGGGACTGTGTTTGTGCATGTGTGAACTGTCATCTCCTCATGGTGGTTCTTTTCCAAATGAAGACTTACAGCTCTGAGCATATTCTCATATTCTCTTGATTACACCTTGGGTAGATAAGAGTCAAAAAGCCAAACCATACAGGTATGAAGTTCTTTGCTCTGTTGCTGGAATTCCCAAGTATTGGTCCACAAAGGGCAAGATCATCACCAAGTTTTTACAACAAAATAAGAAGAGCACCATGCCATAAAGGGGGAGCGTGTCAGCACTGGGAAGGTCCTTGGCAAGAGCCATCTTTTATTCCCAGCTTATACCTTTCTGCCTTTCTTAGTGATAGCTAGCTTCCCTCTTCATGAAATAGCTGTGGAAATAGGCAGTAACAAGGTAACTTAGTGATAATGTCCTTACTCAGCAAAACAAAAAGCACCATGGTCCTATGTCTGCATCCAAGGTCCTAGTTGATGTTGATATGTTGGGGGTGTCAGCTTCTCCCCTGCCCATTGCACTCTAGAGAACAGCATGGCTCAGAAGTGCCTGAGCACTTCTTTGTGAAGGCTTTGTTTCTCCTCAGACTTCAACAGCTGTTTTCCCCTGTCCCATGGAGACAGGGGCACATTTCAGGAAATGGTGGGCATAATTTGCCATAGGAAACTACCCAGTAACCCACCAGAAAAAAATTACCTGACCTACCAATGAGGTGTACACATGGGAATGCCCTGGCTCAAGCTCTGAGCTCCCACAGAAGGGACTTTCTCGAGTATGTTCAAAATCAGGGCTGGCTAATAATATTCCTGACCCCCTTCATGCCACCTGCAATCAACAGTAACTTATTTATTGAATACGATTTCCTCCAGCTATGATGAAAGAAAAAAGAAAATGGAAAAAGACTACCCAAAAACCACTGAAGAGGAGTTTTCAGGAGTGAGTGGCCAAGTGGACGCTGCTGTGGAATTAAACGGTGAGTGTCTCCACAGGAAGTCTTCCCTAGGAAACTACAAGACATCTG
The DNA here is from genome assembly GCF_003668045.3 of Cricetulus griseus. Classification (NCBI taxonomy): domain Eukaryota; kingdom Metazoa; phylum Chordata; class Mammalia; order Rodentia; family Cricetidae; genus Cricetulus; species Cricetulus griseus. The sequence goes on from NC_048597.1 coordinate 122,064,153, forward strand.
GGCTCTGCTCTAGCTTGATAGAAAATGGGTTTCAGTGGGAGTCACTCATTCTTATTTTGGTTTCATACATTTAAATAGCCAGGCTACATTAGAGAAAGGGGAATTATTTTTAAAATCCCTTGTTAAAAATTAAGTAAATAAAAAGTAAATAGTATGTTCTTCCTTTACTAGTAGATATGTTTAAAGTATAGCTTCAAGTTGGAAGTGTAGCTGACCCTGACCTTGTGCACAGCCCTGGGTTCAATTCCCAGCACAACATAAGCCAGGGATATGGCTTGTAATTCCAGCACTTGGGAAACAGAAGTTCAAAGTCATCCTCAGATACATAGCAAGTCCAAGGACAGCCTAGGATGTGTGAGTCCATTTCTCAAATGAACATACAAGGAGTGTAGCTCTGGCCTATCATCCCAGCATTCAGGAGGCTGAACCAGGTAGATGAAGAGTTTGAGGTCAGTCTGGGCTACATAGTGAGACCCTTTCTCAAAAATGAACAATACCACAATGTAACCGAAATCCAGTAGTTGTAGTCTCGGGCTTCCCAGTATCTTTTCCCTTTCCATCAGCCAACTCCTGAAATCTAACACATGGCTAAGGAAGTTAGTAGACGTGAGTATTATATACATGTCAAATGAATTTAATTGCTTCCTTCAAACCATGTTCTTGTTAAGTATGTAGCACAGAGACAGACAGTGCTCAGAAATACAAAGGAGATTCCATATGTGGCCCCTATTCTCATGAGATGTTGAGTATCTTTGGGAAATGCCTACTCCACACGGATGAAACTAGTGGAGACATGAAGTCTGTGCTTTAGTGTTGACTGGTGGTAATAGGCTTCCCAATGACTTCATGATGAGACATTAGCTACAGGTACAAAAAAGGTAGAAGGATTAAGTAAAATCATAAAACCTTATCACATGACCCAGAGTGAAGACCTTACCCTGTTAGAGCAAAGGACAGGATGAGGAATGACTTGAGAAGTTAGAGGTGTCAGGTTGTTGGAGCTGTGCAGAAGACAAGCTAGATGCCATTTGACAGATCCTAGTTCCTCACTGGCACCACCCAAGAAAGCTGCAGTTAGAACTCCTCCCTTAGAGAGTCACAAGTCATCCCCAGTAACCACAGCTTCAACTTTGTCTCTTCTAGGCTACATTTACTTCTTTTCAGGACCCAAAACATTCAAGTATGACACAGAGAAGGAAGACGTGGTTAGTGTGGTAAAATCTAGCTCCTGGGTTGGTTGCTAAGTTCATAGGGTTAGTATCTCCACAGAGATGAAGACCACTGTGAGCAACTGATGACTGAATATTATGGACTAAGCAAAGAGCCGAGAACACTCTCGTCTGGCCTTCAGCCCTAAGGGTGATTTAAAGTTCACTGAAAATAATAATAATTCCATTGTTTTTCCTAAATATTCATTCATAATTTTAATCCAAATGAGAAATTAAGCCACCTTTACTCAGAATCATATAATATACCCTTTGGTTAAACATTCTTTTTTTTTTAACCTACTATACTAAAGTAAATTGATCAGTTTGGTTTCTATTTATAGAAAAAAGACTGCATATGTGCACATGCACACACAATTCTTTCATTAAGAAAGGTCATTACCTTACAAATTATAATTATCCTTTAAAAACAATTGCCATCATTTACCATGATGAGTGTAAATGCACCTATTTATATTTTGAATATATCATGAGCAAAATGCAATACTAGGTCTGTTTCTTGGTTTGGGTTGTTCTCTGTGTCCCTCGCTGGTCTCTGAAGTGTGTTGGTAGACAAACATTCAAATTAATTTTCATGCTCACCAACAGCTGGACACTCTGCAACTGGGAACCTTTTTAACAAAACCCAATAAAAATGTTGTATTAGAACAGTTCCTCATTTCTCTTTTCTGTTAATATTTACTAGCCCTTATCATGCTTTATTTGGCAACAAATTCTTTGTACCTGTAGAAAATTTAAACAATAGTATCATAAGTACACAGAACCAGGAAAAATAGCCCAGTCTGATCTATTTCCTTCTTCCTGTTAGCACCCCCAGTGGAGACATCTTTGCTCCACCTCGGTTTCTTCTGAATAGTTTTCTATAAGGAGAGTTTTTGTTGTTTTAGGGATTTTTGTTTGTTTGTTTGCTTGTTATTTTTATTTAAACTAAACTTTTCTTCCCAGTTCTACCCAGCTAACAACACTGACATAATTATGGCTACCAGTCTTACAGTTTTTAAAACTTTAGCCTAGTGAATTCTAGAGCCAGTCTAGAGAAACTCTACAACATTTTAGGAGTTCTGAAATTGATGATATTTTACTTCATAGGCTGCTTAGAAGAGCTACAGTTATAACATCTATAAGCTGTTATTGTTAGCATCGCTTATTAAATTTGCTTCATGTACTCATTAGAAGACAATACAGTGACTACAAGCATTCCATTGAGGTTTAATTACTGAAAGTAATAGTGCATACCCAACCAGATGCTGACTATTGAAGACATTTGGTATCTTTGCTAGATTAAGAAGCAGAGCCATTTCTTTTTTATCATGAGCAGATTGGGAACATCTTAATCTCAATAAACAAACAAACAAACAAAAAACCCATAGGCTATAGGGCTCAGAGACTAGGAATGCTTGCTGTCCTTGTAGAGGACCCAAGTTATGAAAAACTTACAACCATATGTTAGCTCAAGTTCTAGGGGAGCTGATCCTCTCTGTGGCCCCCTTGTGAGCCTGAACATATATGTGCACATTGGAACAACACACAAAACTAAAAATAAGCAAATTGTTTAAAAAACAAGAAAAGATCAAAGTAGTGTGGCAAGCCCTCACAATGCTAACCAGAAGCTGAGCAACTACACTACTGTGTATATACCTATGAGAAATTAAAACACAAAAACTTGTACACGGATGTCCATAACAGCATTATTTCCAATAGCCTAAAGTGGGAATGTGTCCATCACATGATATGGGTGTGAATAAAATGTGGTAGCTTCAGACAATGGAATGTTTAGAAAACCATAAAAGGAATGAAGTGCTGAGACATGCTATAATACAGATGAAGTTTGAAAAATTATGCTAAAAAAGGTGGACACAAAAGATCACATGTTGTATGATTCTATGTATATGAAATGTTGACAATAGAAAAATACATAAAGACAGAAACGCTGGTGCTTGTCAGGCATCAGGGAGCCAAGGTGCAGAGTTTCTCAATGGGTGATTGGGATATTCTAGAACTGATGGTGGTGATGGTTGTACAACTCTGTGATGATACAAAAGCTGTCAAATTGTACATTCTAAATGAGTGAATTATGTATTTATAAATTCTGTCTTGATAAGTTGTTATTAAAAACATAAATAAGCAAGGAGATCAAAGTGATGTCATGAGCCATGAAATTCATGCACAGAGCAATGAAGCATTGTACTGAAGACATCTGGTAATGAGCAACCAGATGGTTACCTTCTTTCTGTCCAGCACTACCCAAGAGAGGGAAGACTGAAGATGCTGCACTGTGCAGAGGGATGCCAGGAAGTAATAAAACATATACTCTGGGGACAGACTGGCTGCACTCAAAAACCAAGGGCTTGCTTCCAGCTACATGACCTTGCTCCCGTTCTCTGATCTGTTCGTGATTTCCTCCTTTGCAAGACAGATAAGACTTGCTCTAGACCTCCTGGGGACAGTTGGGGACTTAAAATATGACTCAGATTATACGAAGTTCTGAGAACAGTTCCTTGTAGTCTGAAGGGTTTACTAGTTGTTGTTCTTAAGATGATTAGCTTAAGATGATTAGTTCTGAGATGCGGAGAATTCAGACTTCCCTTGAGCTCTCACAAGATCTGGTGACCTGTAACAGCACATGAACTGATAACCTGGGAATTTTCCTTTCTAAATTTTAGATTAAATAAAAAACTAGAAAATATACTGACTGTGGTTAACTCCATGCCCCCACCCCCGGAAAGTCTCTCAAATTGTCCCCATTTCATTGTTGAATCAGAGGCATCCTGGCTCTCAGCTATAACTTATGTACACTTTGGGAAGATAGGGAGCTCTAGAACATAATAGACAGTTTTTGTGTCATTAGTTATGGCACTTGACCTATTAGACAGGATAAGTACTGGAGAAATAACTTTTAACATTCAGTGAGATTTCCATTTCTTCGAACTTCTTACATATTTACCAAACAGAGATAGAGTGACAGTGTCCACATATTGAGTATATGTATTTTTGTCTGTTGAAATGATACCGTTCTGCTACCTACATATCATTACTAGATATTATAAGTAACAGATGACTAAACTGTATGTGAGCATGCGTATAGCTTACCTTTTACAGGAGGAACCTGTACATTCCTAGATGTTGTTATCCATGGAGTCAGCATCCAATCTCTGAAACCAAGAGACACAGCTCTCACTTAGCTTCAGGGAAACTAAGTAGAAGATTGCCATCCTGTAACAGTCCACTGTCTGCTGACCTCCATGGAGACTGTGGGCAGAGCCCTCTCTGCAAGCACCAGAAAGCCCACTGGAAGATACACAGATCCACCTGGTGGTGCTTCCCCAATTGCTCCCTTTAAATGTCCTGTGACTGGAGTTAGGCGTTCTTCCACTTAACCTCATCCACACAGCAGCCCCAAGTTAGCTGGGGAAGCATTGGGAGACAGCACAGGTTTCTAGGTCACAAAGTAGATGCTAAACCAACTATTCAGGGTTTTATTCAGAACTCTGAACATATATTTCTGAGTTTTCAGAAGGTCTCCAGGATGTCTTCATTGAGACACATCCATGTTTTGTCCTTATTTCTGTTTTCATCATTTTCTACAATGGTACCAAAGGGTCTTCATGAATATTTACAACTAAAATATCCATTAAAGTACCTTTTGAGAAAAATTGTATAGTACTGCCCGATGGGGTATAGCTTCTGGCTCCCAGTACAAGAACAAGAAAAAAATCTGTATTTCCCCCCAACGGGCCTGAACAAATACGGCATCCTTCAGTTGTTTCACACCTGCCAAGCGAGCCATTAGTGTTGTTCCCTCCTCACTGTGACTCGATAACGTGGTCAGACTAAAAGGCATCTTTTTGTCCCCCAAATTCCATAATCCCAGCTCTGTCCTCATTACCTAGACTCTTGGAATTGAAATGCAAACAGAACTGGGAATCTTCTGGTAAATAAATTTTAGTTCGAAAATTAGAAAATGACTTTTGGGAACAAATTCGCCTGTTTTCAAGGGTTCATATCCTCACTGTAATCTGTTCTCAATTTCAATCTACTTCCTTTCTCGAATCCAATGTGACATTTAACATGTTTGAGGATAAAACTAAACTTTTCTTGCATAATGTAGTTGTTCTGGCAAGAGTTGGAGGAGAGATCAAAAGACAGAAGAAAGGAACCAGTGAGAAATCACAGGAGAACATGTAAATCCTTCTCAGGTGTTCACAGTAGGGAAGCCATGTGTTGGTGTGAAATAACAACTTGATTATTCTTGGGATAATAATAATACAATGATAAACATTAATAATACAATGACAACATTAGCCTGAAGTTACATTATGGACACATTCCTAAGTAAGAGTTTGCAGTACATTCATAGGTAACCAGCACTTATGCCTCTGAGAGAATATTTATCTGGGAACATACCTAAGAAAGGAATCTGTGCATGGATTGAGTTTTCATATGTGCCACTAAATCATTTTCAAGGTAATTATAATTATACTATTGTACATTTCCACCCATAACAAGTGAGCATTTTCATTGAGTTTTATTAAATGATCCTTTCTATAGACCACTCCTTGTGTGGCAGACACTGTTGAGTTATGCAGGTCATTAATCTTCACATTAAGTGAGATGAGTGTTACTTTCTCCATTTTCAAGATAAGTGAACTTAAGCTATCAGAGCTAAAAAAGAGAAAGCTAGGAGTGGAACCTAAGTCCAATGCTCTTAGAACTCCTGAGACCATGTGAGTTCCGTCATACCAGAGAAGACCCATGTGGCAGATGTCTTCACAGGATGATAAAGGAAGAGAGATGATGCTTTGTTCTGTGCACACATCAACTCTCCACTCTGTGGAACCTGCTGAGAGTGGTGAACAGATAGGGAGCTCCCAGATTGACCTGGTGTGGGGAGAAGCGTGGGGTGGGGTGGGGGGCTGGTAAGGCAAGTGAGAAAGGGAATGCCCAGTGGAGCCAAGAGCCTGCCCCCAACTCTGCCCTCAGCACTGATACCTTACTCAGGTGACTCACTTTGCCAATGAGTCATCTGGTTCTTCTAGAACTGTCTGAGAAGCATGCAGACAGACCCCAGTACCTGATACCTAACCTTTCCCTGGGCACTGCTCCTCAGCTATTTACCCTGACCCTCCAGCCTTTGTTCTTGGGTGCTGATTTTCTGCTTCTTTTCCTCCTTCCGCTTGCTCCTGCTGAGATCACCACTCTGCTGGGAATTCCTCTTAAAATGCCAATAGTCTCTTTAATGAGCCTTGCCTGCAAACTTCAGGTATACCTGGGCAGAGTGCCCTGAGACTCTGAGGCAATTTCCCAGCTTCCCACAGTGCACACTAGAACATTTCAGGGCACAGATCATCCATATTTCCCCCCTGCACAGACTCTTGACCCCCTCGAAAGAGGAATAGGAGGTGTAGTCAGACGGTTTTTACTGCTGTTTTAGATTCAAGGCATACCCCAGCCTTGCACATTAGATGAACACTTCTCTAGATAGTTTGTAGGACCCTCTTCTCATCCTCTCTGCTTTATGGCTTAAGGTGCCAGTGGTTTTCTCTCCCACTCATTTCTGCCATGGTGTAACAGCTTATTACAGGCCCACGCCAAGAGTTACCAAGCACATGGACACATTATAGGTATAAACTCCCTATATTTTGAAATTTATATTTATAAATTGTGGAAGAGATATTGACAGTTCGGACAAATGGGACAGACATCTAATTTCCTGTCCTGTACCTATGGTCATCTTATTATTTATAGAAAGCCGTGAGACACAGACTGGAACATGTAAATTTAACATTGAGACAACTAAATTGTCCTTCCCTTGGTGGGGGGGAGGGCAGGCCTGAAACCAGGGGCCTGAGACAGGGAAGTCCAAGAATTTCTCTATTAACCTGATTTAGAAGTAAGACCTGCCCATGTGGCAAAATTAAGATAGGAATCCAAGTCCATGGTCGTGCTATGTCTCCCTGCTATATCGCCTACATGTCAGCCAACAGTAGGACACAGCAAAACCTAGTAGCCCAAAGTAGTTCCCAGTTTCAACACGATCATGCCATAATCCTTCAGGTAACATCAATCTTGGTAGAGCTTGATCAAGAGCACAAGATCTGGGCATTCCCTTGAGAGATTTGGGTCTGTCGTCTCCTAAGTGGTCACCAAACTCAAGCCCCAAAGAAAAATTCTGTGTCTACACAATTAGTCTTTCTGATGTACAGATCCATGATGTCATTTCAGGTCAGTGTGGACGAGGGTGGAACACGGGGGTGGGGAAGTCCAGGCAGCAGTGTGCTTCTCAGGAGAGAAGAAACAGCGGAGTTTCATAGTCACCAAAGGGAACGCCTCTGACTGTGCAAAGTGCTGTGGAAAGCCCTCAGGCTAGAATGACTAGAGCAAGACTCTGTACTGTGACTCCACTGAAGGAGTGCAATAAACAGGAGAATGTTCTTTCTTTACAACTGAATGAAATTTCTTCAAATCAAACAAGTAGGGGGAAAGACAAAGAAGCCAGGTATGGTGGTTCAAGCCTGTAACACCCACAGTTAGGAGGAGGGGAGTGACAAGGTCAGCATGCCAAAGAGGAAGGGGGAGAGGGGAAAGAAGAGAGCAGGGGAGGAGGAGAAAGGGGGAAGAGAAAATCCTAATAGCCAAAGGGTTGAATCTGTTATTTAACAGACACATACTCAAACCATGAAGTGGTGCTGACTAATGTAATGATGGGAGGGGGAAAGGCCAAGAGTGTGGAGTCAGAGAGATAGCTCAGTGGTTATACGCTGATTGCTCTTCAAGGGAACCTAAGTGTCACATCAGGCAGCTCGCCACCTGGAACCCCAGTTCCTCCAACCTCTTCTGGCCTCCTTGGGCACCTACGCTCATGTGGTGTTCACATGCAGAAACATGGGCGTGCGCACACACTCACACACACACACACACACACACACACACACACACACACACACACACACACATTTTTAAAGGCCAAAAGAAACCAATTGGGAATTACCAAAACCACCAACTATTACATTCAGGGGTAGGCAGGGGACTTCTCACATGTCTAACTTTACTCTCCCAAGACCTTCTCCTCTAAAGGGGGTTTAAATAGTTATAGATGAGTTTAACCGAACCAAACAATTTGACACAAGATAACTATCATAGTAAATCTGAAGACGTTTATGTGCTAAAGCCAAACTCTAAACTTTTTTTTTAATTAACTGGGGCCTGGGGATGTAGCTCATTGGTAGAACACTTTCCAAGCATGTATGAGACTCTGATTTCAAGTATATAAACACATTCACATACACCATACATCTGTGCGTTTGTAAAATAAAATAAACCAAATAATTGGCCATGGTAGTAAGACTACAATCCTAGCATTTAGGAATTGATGACAAAAATATATACATATACACCATACATATCTCTCTGTCTCTGTCTCCCTCCCTCTGTCTCCCTCTCTCTCTCTCCTCTCTCTCTCTCTCTCTCTCTCTCTCTCTCTCTCTCTCTCTCTGTGTGTGTGTGTGTGTGTGTGTGTGTGTGTGTGTGTAAAATAAAATAAATAGCTGGCCATGATGGTACATCTACAATCCTAGCATTTAGGAATTAATGGCAGAAAAATCAGGAATTCAAGGTTCCCAGCTTCATAGCCTGTCTCAAAAGCCACAAAAGTTCCTGGCATACTGGTGCATTCCTTTAATTCCAGCACTCAGGAGACAGAGGCAAATAAATCTCTGTGAGTTTGAGACAACCTGGTCTACATAATAATTTCCAGGACAGCCATGTCTACATAGAAAGACTCTATTTAAAAAAAAAGCCATAAAAACAAACAAAAACTCATTGCTAATGGATGTTTATGGTGTTAAATACATTTCAATAAACTTACTTTATAAAAACAGAATTAAGATCTACTAGGTATTCTTGAAAATTACGCATTTTGCAGTTGAAAATTTCCTCTTCATTATAGAAAATCAATTTTTATTTCATGCTTCTTAGTCACATTTTTTTTAATTTCTCAAAAGCATATAAGTGCTTGTACTTACAGAAGGAGAAATTGTATTTCTCCTACCTTTCCCAGTGCTTCCTTGGGGTAGACCCACTTAGCAAAAGATAGATTAATTAGAGAAAACACAAACAAGGGTAACAACAGTAGATCTCATGCAGACAGCAGGGGGAACTAAGTAAGTCAGCCGCAGGTGGCTTTGTACATGGCTGGTAAAGGTGGGGCCATAGTGGGGAAGGTCCTGAAAGAGCATGGTAGAAGGGTGAGGACTACAAAGCAGGTCTGTCCATCTTCCCGACTGACAAGAATTTCCAATGATGGAAAGATCCTTCTCTTCCTGGTACAGACATAGGACCAACCCTACAGATGAAGATTTCTTCTAAAGACAGACATTGACCTACTATGGGTAACTTCTCACTTGTAGTTTCTTAAGCGTCTACTGTTGAGCTGGGCATTGGTGGCGCACACCTTTAATTCCAGCACTCAGCAGACAGAGGCAGGTGGATCTCTGTGAGTTCGAGGCCAGCCTGGTCTAGAGAGCAAGTGCCAGGACAGTCTCCAAAGCTACACAGAGAAACCCTGTCTCAAAAAACCCAGAGAGAGAGAGAGAGAGTACTGTTTCCCTAAATCAAAAGTTCAAATTAATCCATATGCTAGTGAGATCAAATTAGGTGGCACCTTCTTGTCTCCCACAGTCATATTTGGGGATGTTACACTCCTAGAACTATAATTTTCATATACATATATGCCTAAATTTTTAGTAATGCCTGAGAGATGTAGTCTGAATAATTAAGAACCTAGGTTTTGGGGCTAAGGAGATGGTTCAGTAGGTAAATGTTACTTGTGCAAGTGTGAGGACATGGGTTCAGATGCCAGCACCCACTTTAAAAGCCCACCATGGAAATCTTAATCCTTGGAAGGCAGAGCAGAGGATACCTGGGGCTCTCAGTCCAGCTGAATCAATTAACTCCATGTTCAGTAAGAGGCCTTGTCTCAAAAGGTAAGGTGGAGAGTGATTGAGAAAGACCCCAACATTGACCTCTGCCACTACGTGCATCGGTGCACACATGTGTGCCCCACACAGAAACACGTATAGACACACACACACACACACACACACACACACACACGGGGGGGGGGTGAGGTCCGGGACTATGCTTACAATTGATCTCAACCACTTACTAACTGGTTGCTTTCATCTGTAGCATAACGATGGAGATGAACATAGACCTACTGTCACGGCAAAGAGCATGGTGATTTACTACCCTTTCGCCCACCAGGGGGAAAGAATTCATGCCTGGATGGTCTCTAACAGTAGACCTGCTACCCTCTAGCCTCACACAGAGCACACTAACAGGCCAGAGGAGAGAAGGAGGCTTCAGGAAGGCAGAGCATTGGCAGCACCTGGTGCTCTTAACCCTGAGCAGCCACCACCCTGGTGTGGAGGCAAAGTGAAGTGGTCACAGGTAAGAATACACACAGATCTCTGGGGAGCTGCAGGCTCTGGGGCCTGGAAGATAAACAGGTTATAAGATTACACACAAAGATTTCTGGGAAAGTGATGCTGAGTGAACTTAGAGAAGGAAGCCCATGATGTGCAGATCTTTCTGCCTCCCCTCAGTGCATCCAGACCAACTGCTGAGGATGGAGCCCTGAGGTAGCCAGCCTCTCACCTCAGCCCCTGAACACAATGTATCCACTAACAACACAGCCCTGGTGCTGAGAGGTTTCCAGGCTGTTAGTGAGCCCCAGCTGATCCACTTGATGATACAGCGATGGCGGTGTAGCAGTGATGGTCTCAATTGTCAGCCTTAAATCCTTAAACAATCATTCAACAAGAGCACCAAATCACCTCTCACAGGAGAAGACATTCATGTTGCTGAGGACCGACAGGCTTCCTAAATGTAGCTTTGCTTTCTCTGCCCTCAGAGTATCAGTCGCTGAGCCTGATGTTGGAATCTTCATCTGAAACTCCCTTACACAGACTACATTGTATTGTCATTCTGTGTCTTTTTCAGCCAAACTGACAGCTTCTTTTGCAAGATTTGCTTGGGTGTGTGTGTGTGTGTGTGTGTGTGTGTGTGTGTGTGTGTGTGTGTGTGTGTGTGTGTGTGTGTGTTGCATGTGGGTGCCCTCAGAGGCCAGAAGAGGGCATTGGAGCAGGATCTGGAGTTATGGTTGTAAACCTTCTACATGGGTGCTGGGAGCCCAACTCCTCTGGAAGGCCAGCAAGCACTCTTAACCACAAACTCTGGCTGCTGAGGAAAGATTCCATGTTGTGGTGATATACTATTTATGATTTATTAAAGTTTGCCTGGCCGGGCATTGATGGCACACGCCTTTAATCCCAATACTCGGGAGGCAGAGGCAGGCGGATCTCTGTGAGTTCAAGGCCACCCTGGTCTCCAGAGCGAGTACCAGGATAGACTCCAAAGCTACAAGATAAACCCTGTCTCAAAAAACAAAAAACAAAAAACAAACAAACAAAAAAAAAAGCTTGCCTGAGGATTCAGAAAGCAAAGCCAGCCTCAAGCTTTAGAGATCAGGCAGTGATGGTTCACATCTTTAATCCCAGGGCTCAGGATTAAGTGGTGGATGGATCTCTGAGTCCAAGACCACCCTGGGCTGCCGGAGAGTGAATCAGAGCTCATGCTCTTTAATAAGAGGATTTGAGAGGTATTAAAGGTAGAGGCATTCAGTCTGAGATTTAGACTCCAGCCACATTTTGGAGAGCATAGCAGTGAGAGTGAATCTGAGGAGCAATGAAATCAGGAGCAGTCTGAGGATCACCCCTTTAGTCTGAACTGAGGCAGAGCTAAGAGCTAGTGGCTGGCTGCTTTGCTTTTCTGATCTTCAGCTTGAGGCTTGAACCCTAATATCTGTCTCTGGGTCTTCTATTTATCATACTACACCATGTCTTACTCTTCATGTCCCCAGACCTTCTATAGGACCAGAAGACCCTGCATGTGCTCTATGGATATTTGGTCAGTATGTGAATGAACCTAAGTCATGTAGACACTCAGAAGAGGGATGCTAAGAACATCAGTTGGACAGTGGCATTTGCTTCCTATACTCTCCTGGCCTTTGTCCCCCATGGCATGCTGTGTCACAGTAAACAAGAGTAAGTGACCAACCTACTGGGCTCTAATTATAGGAAAAATTGGAACAGGCAGTAATTGTGCTGATGAAACTATACAATTACCATCCATTGCCATGTCTATGAGCACTACAATGGCAAAAAATAAAAAGTAAAAGAGCATCAGAAGTCTATCACATGTCTGTCTAGTTCTAAGAGCCAGCATCATAGCCAGCATAGCACACACCATGCATGATTGCAGAGTCACTGAATGAGCTATCTAATTAATGAGTGATTGACAGTGTGAAATATGAAAGGGAGTGTGGGAGTCACAGTCTGGGCTCAAGCCCCAGCCATTGAGTTTTGGAAGATGAAACAATACCTTCTGATATCACACAGGACTTAGTTGGCTGAAGTGTCCTCAAGCCCAACCCATATTAGCTTTGCTAAAGCAAACAAGAGATATGGGAGACTTTCATTGCCTTCCATAGCTAGGGAGTCTGAGTGGTTGCAGCTCTCTTCAGGTCTGGTTAAATGACGTGACTGGAAGCCTGAATTGGGTTCTGCTTAGCCTCCTCCCTCCCCCACCCCTAGCCGCCCTCACCCCTGCTGTGTAGCCCTGTGTCCTGGAACTCACTCTGTAGACCAGGCCGGCCTCGAACTCACAGAGATCTGCCTGCCTTTGCTTCCTGAGTATTGGGATTAAAGGCTGTAAGCAAAAAGAAATAGGAAAGTCCCAGCAACAAGGCAGGATGAAATTCTAATCATTGAAATGTTTATTTACTTAGAATCGAGCACTGACTATGAATTTTTAAATTGTTTATCACATGGGGCTGTAACCTACATTCCACTGCTCATTATTCTCTAGTAAAATCCATACTGTCCCACAGGACTACTTCTTGTGAGTTCTTGTGGAAGAGGCCAGACATACCAAGTGTGTGCAGCTTCACAGTTTGGAATGGGACAAGGGCAGTCATCTCTCTTTCTTCCTGGAGGACAACCTATAAAACCTGAACTGGCAGAACAAATGGTTAGCCCCACTCTAAAGTTGTTCTACCCTCTTCCCTTGTGTGGAGATATGCTTGGTTATAAAAGGTCCAGCTCCTTAACAGGCTAGTGTTGGGTGGGAAGAGAGGTAGAATTGTTGGCAGCATCATTTTGCCTTCTTCCTCTGGAAAAAGCACCTCAGCAGAGAGGTTCTGAGCTGGGGCTATGAACATGCAAACCACCCTTGCCCTCAGTTTCCTCTCACTTCCCCTTTCTGTTCCTTCCTCCTGTACTTTCCCATTCTGGAATTTGCCATCTGCTGACACATTAGCCTCAGGCCTCAGGGACAGTGGTGGCTGCACCATGAGCCTTGGGGACAGTGGTGGCTGCACCATGAGCCTTGGGGACAGTGAGGAGCAAGGTGGATGTAACAGTTCACATCTCTTTTGCAAAGAGTTTCTGTGTCAACACTTTGTCCAGTGTCTCTCACCCAAAAATAGTGGAAGGGACACGGACTCCAAAGGAACCCTACTGCTTTTCTGCCCTTTCTCAATCCTTGTGATATGGGACATTTCTAGGCATTTAAACTTGGCTTGGGTCACTTGTCCTAACATCTTGCTTGCCTTGTTTCAGTCTTCTTGTTTTTGTCCCTGTTCTGTTGTCCACACTGTGTACCCAGACATCTTCCTGATACAGTCTGTGTTCTCCTTGTTTACAGAGGGGATAAACAAGAGACTCCTTCGCTGACTGGCATTACACATCCCACTGTAATATTTAAAGCAGTTACTTCCTGATGTCTCAGAGAACATTAGCATTAACAGTTTCAATAAAGAGCATTGGGACACAGCCATTTCAACCTTTTATTTTTCTTCTATATTTGTCGTATTTCCACACTAGTTTCAAAGAAATGAAAGAAACAGAAAATTACAACACATAGCTCCCAGAATAGGGGAGATGGCTCACAGTTAAAAGTACTGGCTACTCTTCCAAAAGACCTAGGTTCAATTCCCAGTACCCACATAGTAACTCATTGCCATCTGTAACTTCCTTTTCTGAACCCCACAGGTACCAGCAGTCACATGTGTACATACACAGACAACCATATACTCACATAATTATAACAAAATCTTTTTTGAAAAGAATTTAAGATGGTGAATTTTATAAATAAGAGTTTGGCAGTTCCTCAAAAAAAAAATGAATGTAAACTTCCTGTTAAGACCCAGAGAGTTCACTCTTAACTACATACACAAAATACTTGGAAGCAGAACTTTAAAAAAAATGTTTTTATGCCCGTGATTATTTCATGAGTTACCCAAATGTCTGTTTGGGAATGAATGGACAAAGTTTGTTGTATCCAAATGCTAGAGTATTATTTGTCTATAAAAACAAGAGTGGAGGCCTAATACAGGCTATTACATCAGAAAATATTGAAAATAACGAGGAAGGGAAGTAACCACATACACCAAAGGGAAGTTATTATCATGACTGCATTAAATGAAGTTTCTGGAATGGTCAGAATCATATAGACGGAAGGAGAGTAGAGATCACCAAGAGAATGGGGAAAGATGATAGTGGTTTGAAGTGATGAAAAGTTCTGGAAATGAATCCCTTGACAGTTGCAGAACATGGTAACATGTTAGTATCCTTGAACTAGACATTTAGAAACAGTGAAAACAAGGCTGCTGAGATGGATTGGTGGGTAAAGATGCTTGCTGCCAATCTGACCATTTGACTTCAGTCCCCAGGACCTACATGCTAGAACCAACTCCTACATAAATAAATAATATAGTTTTTTTAAGGTGAAAGTGGAGCTAGTAAGAAGGCTCAATGGTTAAGAGTGCTGGCTTCTCTTGCAGTGGATTGAGGTTCAGTTCCCAGCTTCCACACAATGACTCGCAACCATTTTGTAACTCCAGTTCCAAGAGATCCAGTATCTATTTCTGGCCTCCATGGGCTCCAAGCTCATACACAGTGCTCAAATATGCAAGTAAATAATTCTTACACATAAAAAATAAAACTTTAAAGGTTAAAATGACAAATTTTACACTGTTCTATACAACCCCAACACACACACACAAGTCTGGTTTTCCTCCTTTAACTTATAGCCTGGGTGTGCACACTGCATCACTCTCATGAGTTCTGGGCATAATTTCTCATCTGAACCCTCAAATTCAATATCCAATATTGATACCAATAGCTTAGACACAGCCAGTTCTCTTTCCCTGGTAATGACCACCCTCTCATCTATAAGCCTGGTCCCAACAATAGCACCATTCATTAAGTTCAGATCTCCTCTGATTCTTTCTTCGATCCTGCAACTGACCAGGTCCCAAGTTTTTGTTCTGTTTTCTTTGCTCTAAATCCTGGTTTGCTTATTTATTTACTTATCTTTATTTCATGGTTTAAAATATAGAGTAGACTCACCATGTTCCCTGGAATTTAGCAATGGCTTCAATACAA
The DNA here is from genome assembly GCF_003668045.3 of Cricetulus griseus. NCBI lineage: Eukaryota > Metazoa > Chordata > Mammalia > Rodentia > Cricetidae > Cricetulus > Cricetulus griseus. The sequence goes on from NC_048597.1 coordinate 122,079,883, forward strand.
GCAAACTTCAACTCTGTAGTTCTTATGGGTTTCCACAGAATTCACTTCATAAAGCCTTGCTTAAAAAAAAAAAAAAAAAAAAAAAAAGTCTTAAGCACCAGTAAGACTGTTACTGGAAGTTGTTTTATGTTTTCATTGTCATAGTAAACATGCAGGTTCTTCTTACTATAGGATATCCTGCCTATCCTAGAAAGTGGGCTCTACAAAGTTTATAAATATAATTTACCAATGCAAAGTTGGAACCATTAGAAAGAGCTTAATAACTACTACCAGGAGACAATTAAATTTGGAGAACTGACAGAATCCGAAGAGATTTGGACACATAGACACACATTAAGTTGCTCCAAGCCTACTTTCTTTCAGGTATTATCTTTAAATCCTGCAGAGCATTATGGGTAGTGTCACTCTGTGCCTGAGCCATGACACATGGAATTAGGACCAGTGGACAATTCTGTGAGACACTAACACTGTCCATTGGCACTCAGTTTTTCTGTATCCAAATGTTATGTTAAAACCTTGCTCCTTGGGGGCTGGAGAGATGGCTCTGTGGTTAAGAACATTAGCTGCTCTTCCAGCAGTCCTGAGTTCAATTCCCAGCAACCACATGGTAGCTCACAACCATCTGTAATGAGATCTGCTGCCCTCTTCTGACCTACAGGGATACATGCAGACAGAACTCTGTATACATGATAAATAAATATATAAATAAGTAAATAATCGATTTAAAAAAAAAAAAAAAACTTGCTCCTTGGCAATCTCACTAAGCAGGCCGATATAGTCTATGTTCAGAAGACTAGGGTTTCTTTTCAGTAAATTGCTCTTTTTAATTCTTCAAGGAATGCAAAAGTACAGACTAAGGAATATCCCACAACCTGTATTAGAGAAGTGTGATTCTCTGGAGAAATATCACTAAGTTTGGCTAGAAATTTCTCAGCAGTGTCTCTCTTGGCTCATTTTGTTGTTGTTTGCTTGTTTGGTTTTTAAGTCTCCCTTTCCAGTTTCCATAAATGAGTCTAGCCTACAAGCTAGTTCGGTCTATGGGCAGGGCCTCCTTCCTGGGAAAGGGGATATTCTGGAAGTCGCCTGCCACAATAAGTAGGCAATTCCTGTAATGAAACAATTGAATTAAGCTGATTCTGCGGCTGTTTAGATGGATCAGGCACTACAGAGTCAGGAACTGCAAAGCAAATACTGACCCTGGATTTCAAGACGTTTGTGGTGGCCTCTGAGCCTTTGCCAGTTTCTTACCTGTACCTTCACAGTACAAGTTGTGCCACCCACGGTTACTCTGACGGTGAAAGTGGGCATGTCTATTTGCACATTGGATCTTACCACATTCATAAACCAGAATGTACTTGATCTTCACACCATGCCTGAATTGGTGTTTCCCTGGGCTTATGTTATCTTCCTCATACTGAAGGTCCTGCTGTCCCTGTGCTCCAGCAGCAGGTCTGGGGGTGCTGCCTGCTGTGTGGGTGACATGGTGCGAGAGAACTTCTGGGTAGGACAAGGAGAGCAGTGCTGAGCTGGTCCTGTCTCTCAGTTCTCAGCTACCCATTCCCCAAGAGGAACTCACCTGCCCTGGCCTGCGCTATCAGTCAGTTCACTGCCTCCCTCTGCAAAGCAGCAGGCAGGGCAAGAGCTAAGTCCTGGTTTCCTGGCATGCCTTGGGTCGCCTTCCTCTGTTCCCTTTAGTCTCCCTGTGTCACCCTGGCTCTTGTAGAAACTTCTGCTTATCTCTCTTCAATGACACTCAACAAAGAGCCTTCTTTCCTTCCATAATCCCTCAGAACAAACGCTAGCATTTTCTCACACTTCTATTCCAGTCACAGTACTTTCTTCTTTCAAACATTTCTTTGTGCCCCATAGGGTGAATCCCAATCTCCTTATGCCCAAGGCTGACTATCAGTCAGCTTCCTAGCCTCATTGCCTCATCACAAACACACTGCCTGCACACTCTTCCCCACCCACAGCCTGCGTTGGGGCTCACACTTGGCATCGTACATCCTATAGTTTTAGACAAATGTGTGATGACATGCATTCATCATCACAATACCAGAGTACTTTATCGTTTTAAGAGTCCTGTGTGCTCAGCACTTCACCCTCAGCCTCCCTTTCCAATCCTGGCCCTGTAATCACTGATCTGCCTGCTGCCCTCTTTTATTGAATGGCATCTAGTGGAATCACAGACTTAGCCCTTTGCTGTTGGTTCCATTTATGGCTCGTCCATGTCTTTCCATCATTGGTAGCTCTTTTGTCTTTGGTGCTGCGTAATATTCCTTTATGTGGCTTACCACAGTCTATGCAGCACACTCCATGGAAAGACATCTCAAGTGCTCCCAAGTTTTGAACAGTATGAATGACAGTGCTGTAAGCACATATTTGCTGTTTCACATGGGCGTAGCTTTTCATTTCTTCTGTGGCTAGGAAAGAGCACACTTGCAGGATCATGTGCTAAAAGGAAGTTAGTTTGGGAAGTGCCAAACTATGCTCCCCAGTATCTGCACCTTTGTAGCCCAGCATGTCCTGCATTGCCCATGTACTGTTTGAATCATTTTAATGGGTTTTAATTGGTTTGTTGTCATTTTTTATGTGCATTGTTGTCTTGCCATGGGTGCCGGGTCCCCTGGAACTGGAATTACAGACAGTTGTGGGCTGCCATGCGGGTGCTGGGAATTGAACTTGGGTCCTCTGGAAGAGCAGCCAGTGCTCTTAACCACTGAGCCATCTCTCCAGGCTGCCTTGTTGTTATTTTAATTCACATTTCCCTGGTAACTGAGATGGGAAACATCTTTTCATGTTTACTTAGCATTTGTCTGTCTCTCTGGTGAATTATCTGTTTGGATCACTGGTGAATTTTTTAAAATCGGATTATTTGTGTTCTTGCTGTTAGGTTTTAAGAGTTCTTTGTATAATTTAGATAATAGCCTTTCATTGTATATGTTTTTTGCAATATTTTCTCCCAGTCTGTAGCTTGTCTTGTTCCCTGAGATAAGAAAAGAGTCACGATTTTACTCCAAAACATCAGTGCACATCAAGGAACACCTCATAGCATTATGGGTCACCTGTTACTGGTCATGTCTACAAATACTCATGTATTACACATGTAAATAACACATGACTCTCCCTGGAGATTTGGTGGGGGTGTTCAGCTGGAGGAAATTAGGAATAGCATTAAGAAAAGAATCCACTGACTAGAGGGGCACTTACAGGGGCTTCTCACTGAAATGCCCAGCTATGAAAGGAAAGGCTAGAGACTAGCTTTATGGTGGCCACTGACACAGAACCTGCACCTGTACCTGTCTCAGCCTTCACAAAGAATTATGGGATACCAGAAATGCTCCAGTTCCTCCTTTTTCCCTCCCTTCCTTCCTTTTTTCTTTCCTTCTTTCTTAGTTTAATCATTGTCGTGCTATGTTGCCAATGGTCTAGCTATATAGCCACTATGTGGGCTCAAACCTGCAATCCTCCTGCCCAGGCAGCCTCCTGAATTCTGGATTTTAGGTGTATTTCATCATCCTCAGTGTAATATTCTTTCTTGGCATTGGTTTTGTTGCAGTACCTGCTTGGTGATGTTATTTGTAATTTACGCACTCTTGACATATTACAAATTTTTAGAAAAATCCTTGCAAGGTACAGAATACAATGAGGGATCCAGAACTACTTTGTCAATTTGAATCCAACAAATAAAATGAGTTTTCTTGTGAATTCAGCACACGGTGGCCGGGGGGGGGGGGGGGGGGAGGGGAGGGGTTTCTCTAAAAGATAAATGCCATGTGTTCCTCCTGCCAACATAAGAGCATAATACTTCCTTGTTGTAACTAAAGGAAAATGACACATGCATTCTAAAAAGAAAGAAAGCATGCAAATGAGGTCACCTATTTCCACATTTGGGGCTGTGAAGTCATATAAATTCCTCCAACCGCTATCAGAAAACATCAAAGCAACCGGTAGGTCTGAGAACAATCGCTTTTGAAACAGCTATGCAACTCACCCTGTTCTGGATTGCGTGTCTGCTGCCAGGCCACCTGGCCCTGCCACTGTCCCAGAAGGCTGGAGATGTGAGCACATTGCAGTGGGAACTAGCTCAGGTATCTGTCCTCTCATTTGGGGTTCTCTGGCCTCACCAGCATTCCAAGTGTGTTTCTGAATGATCTGCCCACCGGGATTAGAGTGACAATGCGTGCTCTCTTGGGATGTTCCTGGCTTGAGAAACAGAGCACACTCTGTGAAGAGCCCTGCAAGCTGCCTTCCAGGGCCTTGCAGAGCTCTGACTGAGTGCCACATCATTCATCTGCTACCTGGGTGGACTTGAGTATGTCATTCCACTTCTGACCTTAAATTTTCCAATTCAGAAACTGGAGAAGTATAACAATGATGTCAGCAAGTGGAGCTAATATACGACACTTACTACAGTACTTGAAATACCACTTGTGCTCAGGAAATGGAAGTGTTGCTATTATTATTTGCTGTGACTTGAAATTCTTTTCATAAGCTGTACTGGACTGTGCCACTAAGGATGAGGCCTCACAGTCAAGAGACGATGGGGTAAAGGTGTGACTTTCTTTCATGTCAAGAGAAGTTTTACCACCATCCATGTTCTAGCAGGTTTAGTCTAGCAGACAAACAACATGATGATAGAAAGTCGCACTGTGCAGTGGTTGCAAATCATAAAGAACTCGTAGTTTGCCATTTGATCACTAGCTCTCTGCTGAGAACTGTCCCCTTGATTCATATGCTTGCTGCCAATGGAGACAGGCATCAGGACAAGATTTTCTATCTCAGAAATGGTGTGTCTTCAAGTATATTGCTGATACATATAATAATTAATAAGTATAAAATGTCATTTTGTAAAATCTGATTATGAGTGATAAGCTTTAAGCATAAGAAAAACAGAAGTATACTTCACATTCAGCTTTGACTTTTTAAAAGACCCAATGACAAACTAGATTTAACCACATGGAATGACCAATATTTAACTGGTTTTTACCTCACCAAATAGCACTTTTAGGAGTTTTGATCCAGCTTTTTTCCAGATGCTCTTACAAGGTATTTAGGCCTTTTGCTTAGCACACAGATTGTCTAATAAAAGGGGGTAACTATGTATTTGAGGCCAGTCTGAGCTACATGGTGAGTTCTAGGATAGTCTGTACTACAAAACAAGATTCTATCTCAAATCAAAAAACAGAAGTAAAAAAATAATGAAGACATGACTTCCAGAGAGTGTCTTCATGGAGTCCACAGCTCTGGAAGGAATACAATGCTTGTTACTTATTTTAAAGAAAGAATTTATTCATGAGTGAACAATAAGAATTTGTTGTGTTGAATGAAATACCTCACTGGCAACGGTAGGAGGGTATGAAGTTGGCCAATTTACTTTGGTAAATGCATAGTCTTGGGAGGTATTCAAACAGATATCCACTGCCTGGAGCTCTAATACTGACAGCAAATCACTGACAGGCACACTCCCCCGAGCATCCAGCTGCACACTCCCCCAGCCTCCAAGCTGCACACTCCCCCAGCCTCCAAGCTGCACACTCCCCCAAGCCTCCAGCTGCACACTCCCCCAGCCTCCAGCTGCACACTCCCCACAGCTGCACACTCCCAGCAGCTGCACACTCCCCCGAGCATCCAGCTGCACACTCCCCGAGCATCCAGCTGCACACTCCCCCAGCCTCCAGCTGCCTCCAGCTGCACACTCCAGCTGCACTCCCCAGCCTCCAGCTGCACACTCCCCCAGCCTCCAGCTGCACACTCCCCCCAGCCTCCAGCTGCACACTCCCCCCAGCCTCCAGCTGCACACTCCCCCAGCCTCCAGACTCCCTGAGCCTGTAGCTTTTCCTAAGGAAGCTTCTTTGGAAGTGGATCACAAATACCCGTGAGATCTCTTCCAGCTGCTCTCTCTCTCTCTCTCTCTCTCTCTCTCTCTCTCTCTCTCTCTCTCTCTCTGCCATGTATCTATATATAAAACAGAGGTGACAGCTCCTTCCCTGCTTTACAGGGTGGTTGTAAGGTTTCACTGAAATAAATATGGAGTAAATGTGAGCCTGCCCCTAGGAAGGGCCTTTAGTGCCTTTGTGACCCGCCTTTTCCCAATCTGGCTGATGGTCCCCCACTGCATCCCCAGACACCTGGAGATTTTCAGACATCCAGTTATGCATGGGAAGATCTGGGAGGGGTCTGTTTTATTCTGCCACCTCCTAACAGGTATGCTAACAGCAGAAAAAACTGAAGGTAGGAAAGGATGAGAGGAGGCTGCAGATAAGGGGAGTCCAGACCAGGTCCGCCACTGGCTCAGCTTATGAAACTAAAGAAAGCATTTGGATGCTGTTAGTTGTACTTTCTTCCTGGATGACTAATTCGGATCAGTTAACTTAAAAGTTATCTGATTTCTTCTTCCCTACTGAAATGTAAACAGCCAGATTGCAGCAGCCCTTACCTGGATAATGGTTTACTAAGTGCTCAAGTGCATTCTCTCCTCTCTCTCTCTCTCTCTCTCTCTCTCTCTCTCTCTCTCTCTCTCTCTCTCTTTCTGTGTGTCTGTGTGTCTGTCTGTGTTTGTATATTCATATTCATGCGTATGTATATGTGTGTATCTGTGCATGCTGTGTGTAAGAGTGACTCTGTGTGAGGGTGTGTGTGTGTGTGTGTGTGTGTGTGTGTGTGTGTGTGTGTGTGTGTGTAGACCAGAGGTTGATATTGGGAGTGACCTTCCTGTCTCTTCCTAGCACTAGAGTTATAGGAACACACAGTTTTTTCACATGGTCTGGGAATCAAACTCAGGCCCTCAAGTTTTTGAGGCAAGCTCTTCTCTGATGGAACCTTTTCCCCAGCCTTTTCCTGTGCTCCTGAGACATGCTGACACTTCCTACTGCTCTAAACATAAGTTCAGACTTTAGAAAGTGGGTGGTGCATTTCTCCTTGAAGCATGTATCGAGAATACACTGATCCTCAGGGATTCTTCTCTTCATCCTATGCAACAGCAGTCAGTACTTCCTTGTCAATACCCTTAATTGTATAACAATTCTGTCTTCAAATAATTATTGAAATCTATAACAACAGCAGGTAAAAGAGATGCAGGTTTTCAAATAAAAGATTCTTTACTCTCTGTCTACCAGAATTATCTTAGGAAATTTTACCTTCGTGACTCTAAAACAAAGGAGGTCAACAGTTTAGTGGTCAAACTCAAAGAGATGCAGAAGTTCTTTGGCCTGCCTGTGACTGGAGAGATAACCCCCCGAATCGTGGAAATAATGCAGAAACCCAGATGTGGAGTGCCAGATGTTGCAAAATACTCACTAATACCAAACAGTCCAAAATGGTATTCCAGAGCTGTCACCTACAGGTGAGGCTTGCTTTGGCTCCTTCTGATGGCGGCAATGAAGCCTTTTTCCTGAGAATTCAAACCCTGTCTTCCTGTGTATTGTCAGAATCATGTCCTATACGCCAGACTTACCAAAACTCGTGGTGGATCAAATCGTGGCAAAAGCTCTGAGAATGTGGAGTGAGCAGATTCCACTGAACTTCATAAGGGTGAGGTGGGGGACTGCAGACATCATGATTGACTTCGCGAGCAGAGGTAAGGACTGCTACTGTGAGGATTCAGGCACTATCCTGGCCTGCCCCTGTCACCTGGCAGAATGCACTCAGGCAGTGCCCTGGTCAGCCCAGGGTTCCATGGTTGCATAGTCTGTCCCTTTAAAAGAAAGACCTCTGCCCACTTATGCTATCTCTCTTTCTGCTCTCTTTCACTGCTCTCTTCCCTCCTCTCTTTCTGCTCTTTTTTTCCTGCTGTTCTCCTGGGGCAGACAAGACTTTTCCTGTCTCCTTCTCTTCTGTCCTCTCTCTGTCTCTGTGTCTCTTTACCTCTTTCCTCCCCTCTTCCTCCCCTTTCTAATAAAACTTCTCATTAAGCTCTGTCTGCCTGGCACGTTTGTCCCTCCGCCTTGATCACCCTTGCCTGCCATGAAGCCAGCCAAGGTCCCCACACATTTTATTCCTAACAGCTACTGCAGGCTAATCCTGTGTACTGCTTTACCTGTTTACTATTTGTATCAGTGTCTCCTTTCAAGATTTAAACCCTCTCATGAGCACTACAGAGGGCTCTTATTGGTGAAACACATGTTTAACATATGAGAGGCCTTGGTTTCAATTCTCAGCATCACACACACACAAACACACACACACACACACACACACACACACACACACACACACACACACACAAGCTCAATATTTCAAGGTCTTGACTCCAGTGAGCCTTCCACACATGGTGGTCACCAGTGCTGAGCAGTAGATCTAATGACAGACAGGTGCCTGGACTAGATCCACAGCTCATCCTGTTTGTGGGAAATTGGCTATAGGTATCAGGAAGTCAACTAACTGGACTGACATCTCTCTCCAATCTGCATAACTATGATTGGGAGAGATGAAATGACCAGAGAAAAACTGAGAAATTAACAAAAATCACTGCATTGTCTTGCAGATCATGGAGACAACTACCCATTTGATGGGCCAGGAAACACTCTAGCTCATGCCTTTCCGCCTGGGCCAGGCCTCGGAGGAGACGCTCACTTTGACAATGATGAATACTGGACAGACGGTACTAACACAGGTAGAGTATCCTATGTCTCTTCTACAGCATACCTTTGTAGAAACCCCAGACTTACACCAACTTTAATTTGATCATTGCTTTAATTATAATAATTAGAGACACCTTAAGTGCCAACTACTGGGGTGTATGCTGTAAATATTTTATCTCATTTAATATCTTCTTTTTTAAAAATTGTGGTATTTGTGGGAAACCACATGGTACGGGAGATGTGACTCTCACAAGTTGTCCCTTGACCTCCATACATGTGCTGTGGCACACACACATACACACTCACACACACTCACATACACACACACAGAGAGAGAGAGAGAGAGAGAGAGAGAGAGAGAGAGAGACTAAGTAAAGATAAATAAATAAATAAATAAATAAATAAATAAATAAATAAGACAATTAAAAAAAATTAACCAGAAGAGGGTTTGAGCACCCTACTGGTCACAAACATAGAGAGTAAACTGAGGGCATTAACTGTACTTTCCTAGCCCAAAGCTAACAGGAGCTAAAAGATAAACTCATGATAACAATGAAGTTAGCTACCTCGGAGTTTGGGGTTACATGGAACAGCTTCTAACTGACTACAAAATTAAACCCAACAGTAATAATATGCAGTGGATTGATTATTATTTATTCCTTGGTAGCCCAAGGAGGGGGACAGTTTCCACACGCTGCCGAGAACGTACTTGTCTGGCCTTCTCCACAAAAGTTTCAACACACAAAGATTTGAAGGGACTGCATCTTTGATCTTTTCCCAGTTCCTGACCTTGTTTCCCAGCAAAGTATTGTTCTTTCCCTGAACTGTGGTTTCCTTAAACTACTGGAGCCTTTCTTCTGCTCTCCTTTTGGCTTCTTATCAGGGAGGTTGGTTTAGGGTAGGTGTTCTTTTTTTAATTTTTTTTTATTTTTATAATTGTAATTAGACCAATTTTTAATTAGAAGCAAGCTTCTTTTACATGTCAATCCCAGTTCCCTCTCCCTCCCCTCCTCCCCTATCCCTCTACCCCCTATCTCATCCCCTTTCTGCTCCCCAGGGAGGGTGAAGCCTTCCATGGGGGATCATCAAAGTCTGTCATCTCATTTGGAGCAGGGCCTAGACCCTCCCCCATGTGTCTAGGCTGAGAGAATATCCCTCTATGTGGAGTGGGCTCCTGAAGTCCATTTGTGTACTAGGGATAAATACTGATCCACTACCAGAGCTACAATTCTGTACCATGTACCACTAAAATTCTGTACCATGAATTGTACAGACCTCCAAACTGACATCCTCGCTTAGGGGTTCTGGAACAGTCCTATGCTGGTTTCCCACCTAACAGTCTGGAGTCCATGAACTCCCCCTTGTTCAGGTCAGCTGTGGGTTTTCCAGCCTGGTCTTGACCCCTTTGCTCACCACTCCTCCCTCTCTGGCAACTGGATTCCAGAGTTCAGTTCAATGCTTAGCTGTGGATCTATGCTTCTGCTTCTGCTTCTGCTTCCATCAGCTACTGGATGAAGGCTCTAGGATGGCATATAAGGTAGTCATCAATTTCATTGGAGAAGGGCATTTAAGGTAGCCTCCCCACTATTGCTTAGATTGTTAGTTGGGGTCAACCTTGTAGATCTCTGGACATTTTCCTAGTGTTAGATTTCTCTTTAAACCTATAATTGCTCCCTCTATTACGGTATCCCTTATCTTGCTCTCCTCTATTCTTCCCCTGACTCAACCTTCTTGCTCTCTCTTGTCCTCCTCTCCCCTCTCCCCATGCTCCCAATTAGCTCAGGAGATCTTGTCCCTTTCCCCAAGAACCAAGGCTCTTACTATTGTTCTGATTTGAATGTGTAATGTCCTGTGAGCACCTGTATTTGAACACTTGTCCCCAGGAGGTGGCACTGTTAGGAAGGTTCTAGAACCTTGAGGAGGCAGCACCTTGCTGGGGGAAATGAGTCACCCAGCTTTGATGGCTTATAGTACCCATCTTATGCTCTCCCCCCGCCCCCGTGTGTGTGTGTGTGTGTGTGTGTGTGTGTGTGTGTGTGTGTGTGTGTGTGTGTGTGTGTGTGTGTGTGTGTGTGTGTGTGTGTGTGTGTGTGTGTGTGTGTGTGTGTGTTTCCTGTGTGTGTGTGTGTGTGTGTGTTGTGTGTGTGTGTGTTTCTGTGTGTGTGTGTGTGTGTGTTTCCTGTGTGTGTGTGTGTATGTGTGTTTCCTGTGTGTGTGTGTGTTTCCTGTGTGTGTGTGTGTGTGTGTGTGTGTGTGTGTGTGTGTTTCCTGTGTGTGTGCGCGCGTGCGTGTGTGCATCCTGTGTGTAGATGAAATCTGATCTGCAGGTTCCTTTTCCTGTCACCTGTTGTTTCTATTACTTCCCTGACATCATGGGCTCTATCCCTCTGGGACCAGGAGCCAAAATAAACCCTTATTCCTTAAGCTGTTTGATCACAGCAACAGAAGTCAGTGATGCACTCTCCTTCTAGTCCACCCCACTTTTGAAGAAGTGGAAACAAGTAGCTAAGGAAGGCTGGGGGGTGGCTACTGTTTTCATTATGATGTGATACAGCACGTGGCTTTATACAGTTATTTTAATATTTACCATACACACTTCCCTGGCTGTAGGAGTGAACTTCCTGCGTGCTGCCACCCATGAATTTGGCCACTCTCTGGGTCTGGATCACTCTTCCGTTCCTGGGGCTGTGATGTACCCTACCTATGAAAAAGGCAACCCAAAAGACTTCAGACTCACAGAGGATGACATTGAAGGCATTCAGAAGTTATATGGTAAGATTAGGGCTTTCCAGATGAGAATGTCAGACTTGAAAGAAAGATACCATGAAATGGAGAGTGGCTTGGAGACATACAGTGGGGCTTAAACCTGAAAACCCATGCAGTAGGCCAGTGTGTGGGGGGGGCAGCTAGCCTGTGTGAGGTCCTGGGTTTATTTCTCAACATATCAAATACAAATAAAGGCCTTCCAAGGTGAAGCGCCAGCCTTACATTCCTGAAGAGGATGTTCTGTGCTATGCATATGAAGAGACACTCATTTTATTTTTAATTTATTTTTACACAATTATGTGAGTGAGTGAGTGAGTGTGTGTGTGTGTGTGTGTGTGTGTGTGTGTGTGTGTGTGTGTGTGTGTATGTAAGCTCACAGAATACAACACATATGTAGAAGTCAGAGGAGAACTTGCAAGAGTCAATTTTCTCCTTCTGATATGTGGGTCCCAAGGATTGAACATGTTCATCAGGCTAGGCATACAGCCTTTATTCACTGAGCCATCCCTCCGCCGCCAACATTTCACACTTTAAGCTTCGGAAGTCCAATGTTGGATGGAAATGTTATCACTGACTCTGTTCACCTCAGATGCATTAAAAGAGCCCATGCCCCAAGCATCATTCATAACTGCCCACTCCCAAGGAGTTGCCCTGCATGGTCAAAAGTGACCCCCGGGTTTCCCTGTTTGTATAAACAGGTAGGAAAAGTGGCCATCCACAGACAGTACCAACTATGGAAACCAGTGCCCATGAAACCTCTAAATGTTGTGAATCCCAGTCTCTCTTGGGATTACATTCCAAAATCAAATGATCAAAAAACAAAAGTCAGTATTTTCTTGATGAAGTCATTAGAATTAGTGTTTGGGGGACAGATGAAAGGCGTGATTAAAAATAAATAAATAAATAAATAAATAAATAAATAAATAAATAAATAACCCACGTCCCTCGATAAAGATGAGGAAAAGAAGTTTCAAGGAGAAGTGACTTGTGCAGGTGGATGTATGGTTTCCAGGTGCCAAATCAGGTCTCCTGACTTCAGGTGTTGTTATGTGTTTCTGCATCTTCACCTTCTTAAAGCAACACAGACCCAAGAATCCAGAATTCCATACTCATCAAAACCTACTTCACACATAAATGAGGAATGAGAATACATTATGATAAGATCGAAGTCTTTGAATGATCAAAAGAGAGACCTGGACTCAGGGAAAATTATTTCTGCAGGAAAAGAAATGGATGCAAGTATCTGCCGAACCTAGAATTCACTGCAGGTCAACATCTGCCGAAATGTGTTCCTAGGACAGCAGTTTGTAAAGGAAGCTATTGCAGCAGCCTAACATTCATAGTACTACCTGCTATCCTAAAGAGTGCTGAGTACACATTGTAATAGTTTTTGAGATAAGTTCTGTCTGTGTTGTTCTTGCTGTCTTCTTGCTTTGTAGACCAGGTTGGCCTTGAATGTGCAGTGATCCCACCCCCTCTGCTTCTCTGTTGCTGGAATTAGAAGCATGTGCCCCACACACCTTACCCAGATAATACAGAGGGCTTTGGGGGCTTGATTTGGTTTTGTTTGATGCTGGGAATTGAACCTGGGACATTGCTTGTGTTTGTACAGATGTAGAATTTTCCTGTGTGATGTATGGCACATCTAATGTTCTCATTTTCTTCCTTACCAGGAAAGAGGAATGATTCGTGGAAGAGATAGACACTTCAGGGAGACTATCTGTGCATTCCCTGGATTCTCTATTGCATTCCCCGGTAAGAATGAGCAAACTCCTTCCTGAACTGCACGTGACACCTGCTTCAGTCTTTCATGCACTGTGAGCGGGTTCTGCATATCCCGCTGAAGGTCACCTCTACTGGGTGATTGGACTAGTCCCAAGTGACCCTGAGTTGACAGACACCAATAAATGTTACGTGCACACATAACCCCATTGCTGTTCCGTGGTGAAATTACTCATACTTGAGAAAACTTTTCAATGGCAAAAAAAAAGATAAATCAAAGACAAGGTCAAAAACTAATTCAACCATATTATTTGAGGTTCTTCAGGTACATTTTCAGCAAATGGAGCAGGCAGACATGCCACCTCTTGGTATTACCCCAAGTTATGACACTTCCTTCTTGTGGCTCACTCGAGTCTGCTGTGAAGCCAAGTTCTTCCCACAGAACGCCTGAGGCATGTAGTAACAGCTCTAAGTTCCTGCCCCCATATCCCTGCTGGTGCAGCTGCATTCTGGGTTCCCTCTCCCAGGCCCTCTACCAGTCCAAATGTCAGTATCACCTTCTTTTTTTCTAGCTACAACCCAAGAAAAGAGCAAGTGTTGGTAAGGGAGGATGGCTGGGGCTTGTTGATTGCTACCCTAGCTCTAGACTCAGTGAGAGACTTGGTCGTAAGACCTAAGTTGGAGAGCGATAGAGTGGGACACTGAATATCTTCCTCTGGACACTGTGAATACATGATAATGCATATACCCATACACACACACACACACACACACACACACACACACACACACACACACACACACGGGAGGGGCTAATAATAATGGGTATATTTGCTGACTTTGAGTCCTTTGCTTAACCTACAGGAGCCATTTCTCACTGGCTTCCTGTCTGCAACCTTCCACTTCTCTCTAGCTCTGTGACCTTCAGACCCTTGTAAAGCTAGGCTTCTGCTGAAACTCGGTTTCTGGCCAGTGCTTCATTTCATGCCTTAAGGCTAATTAATTAACAAGCTTCTCTGGGAAGCAGTCTGTGGGGAATCAGGACACCGTTGCCAAAGGCTTGGACATTCCATCCTTCCTCATCCTAATGTTTGCATAGTTCTTCCTGTGAAATAGGAAACAGAAATATATTTCATTTTGCCGATATAGATTATGACCCCATCATACACTCTAAAGAGGTATATTCTTCTTTTCAATTTCACTTAGAGACATTTTTTCAATGCTCTATGACTAAGAAACACCAGCATAGCCATTAGAAATGCATTATAAAGGTGAAGCCATAATCCACACTAAAGTATATACAGATGGCAGATCAAAGACACTGAAACAGAGTGGAACACACTAATGGTGAATGGGAAGTTACAAGTTAGTAAACTCAAGTTCCTGATTTTGTAAACAACAAAACAGCCTGTAAGGTTCGCCATGAGCAGATGCAGTCGTGCATCAAGCATCCTTTTTGCTGGTTTAACATTTGCATTCTGTCTTGCACTGTCTTAACACTTGAATCTCTCTTGCAGCTGGCATGGCTGCCTATTCTTTCCTTATCCAATCTTTCCTCCACATGTCCAAATGCCAGGATGCTAAGCTGTCCCAGCTGGGAGGGGAATGCAGTACTGGAGTGGCCTACAAGATGCTCTTCCCCAAAACACTGGAGGGCTGAAATCTAGCTCTGGGGCTCTGACAATACCACCACTGGGTCCTGCCAGGTTATCTGAAGTTGCCTGTGTCCTGCCCTCCCCATAATATAGGTGAGGGCTTCTCTTCAAAGTTTTCATGACTGGCTCATGCCTTTCAATCCGTTGGTTTTTTGCTCTTATCTTTGGTTCACAAACCCCTACACAGTGGCTTGACTGGTTTTCCTGGTGTTTGCAGCATATTTCATCCCTTGTTTGAATCCTAACGATTAAGGCACCCTTGACTGAGCATAGAGAATCTTACTTCAGTGAAAATGGCACAAAGACCACTTATAAATGGAGCATCTCTTAGTAAATAAAGACTTGGATTCTGTTTTAATTGTGATTAAAGGCACATCACATGATAGCTTCCGTGTTAACTGTAAGCACACAGTTTAGTGCTATTGGATATATTTACATTGTCAACTTAAAAAATATTTTTGAGATAGGGTTTCTGTATCTTAGGCTAGCCTAGAACTCTCTATATAGCCAAGACTGACTTTTAACCTCTGCTCCTTCTGTACCCACTTCCCCAGTGATGGACAGGTGTGTGCCACCATGCCTGGTCATACAGTATTGGTGCTAGAACCCAGGAATGTTTGCATGCTAGGCAAACATCTTCGTAACTAAGCCACATTCCCAGCAGAAACAAACTCTCTGGCCTCAGCACTGCTGGCATTTCCTAGAGATTTAAATGTTTCTATGTTATTGTATGAGTGGTTTGCCTGCATTTGTGTAAGTGCATGCAATGTCCCCAGGGGTCTGAAAAGGACATCAGGTCCCATAAAACTGAACTGAAGTTATAGACAGTTACGAACCACCGTGTGGGTGCTAAGAACTGAGCCCCAGTCTTCCTTCTGTGAGAGCAACAGTGCTCTCAACTTCTGAGCTGTCTCTCCAATCCCTCTGTGGGCATCTTTGACTATGTGTTGTGGTTTGTTTAGCAGTAATCCCGACCTCTCACTACATGCCCTCAGCTGTGGCAGTCAGAAATGCTTTGACATTGTCCAATGTCAAAGGAGAAGTAATCCCCCATTTAAGAACTACTGATTCTTAAATCACTAAAAGAAACCACTAAAGAAAATTGATTCTTTTTGCCTTATATGTTGTGTCCCTTGCATCTTTCTTTTCCTCGAGGGCTGTGCTGGCTAGTCTATGACAACTTGACACTGGCTAAAGACATCTGAAAAAAAGAAACCTCAATTAAGAAAATGTCTCCATAAGATCCAGCTGTAGGCAAGCCTGTAGGCATATTCTTAATCAGTGATTGATGGGAGAAGGTCTAACTCATTGTGGGCAGGGCCATCCCTGGGCTGAGCAAGCCCTGATGAGCAAGCCAGTAAGCAGCACCCATCCAATGGCCTATGCATCAGCTCCTGCCTCCAGGTTCCTGCCCTGCCTGAGTTTCTGCCCTCACTGCTTTTATTTGTTTGTTTGTTTGTTTGTTTGTTTGGTTTGGTTTTTGGAGACAGGGTTTCTTTGTGTAGCTTTGGAACCTATCCTGGCACTCGCTCTGGAGACCAGGCTGGCCTTGAACTCAGAGAGATCCACCTGCCTCTGCCTCCCGAGTGCTGGGATTAAAGGCGAGCACCACCAACGCCAGGCTTCTCACTGCTTTTAATGATGAACTATTATATAGAATTGTGAGTGATATAAACCCTCTCCTCCCCAAGTTGCTTTTGGTATTGGTGTTTCATCACAGCAAGGACAAGAACCCTACCAGTCTCTAATTCTATACCAGCCCATGGGAAAGGAAAACCAGTATACAATTAATGTAGCATTGGCCATTTTTAAAACTCATTTGAGAAATATATTACATTTTAGGGAATAAAGTAACCTGCATTCCAATGCCAAGATATTGTGTTTGTATGAATTTCACAAGACTAGTTTTGTGTGTGTGTGTGTGTGTGTGTGTGTGTGTGTGCTCACGTGGTCTCCTCCTCTTTCTCCTCCTCATCCTCTGTTGCTGGCACCTCTTTAAGGAAGCAAACTTCGATTTAAGAAGATTTCTGAGAACTTGGTACTATAAATGAATACCCCTGACATACATGTTTCTGGAACGCTTGGGAAATTGAGGCACTTGACCAATGGAAGGATAGAAAAAAAGAGGAAGAGGAAGAAGGAGGCTGGGCGCTGAGAGAAAAGGAAAGGTCTAAGCACATACTTTGCCCTCCCTTCAGACATTCTGTCTTCATAGTAATGAGGAAACAAAGTAGAAAGGGAAGAAGCCTGCAATAGACAAGGTCCAAAAGCATTTCTGGAAGTCCTAAGACAGCCAGTAACTGAAACATATCAGCCGAGGCCTGAAAGTCCAAGACTAATGGTAGAGTGATTGCTAAATGCACAAGTCTGCAGAAGCCTTGCCATGCACGCCAGGTTTCAGGGCAGAAGGCAGAACCAGGGACTGAATTCTAAGCCTCTGACCACAACTGACCTCAGCTCATATCTCCAGGAACAGTGTCCACCATCACACCTGCTGGCCTCAGTCCAGTCCCTAAGACACATGGTAGGGAAATAGTCACTCATGCAAGGTTCCTGCTGACAACCACCAGTAACTTCAGGGGACCTGATGCCCTCTCTGGTCTCCTGCACACATGTGCACATACCCCCCCTCCACAGAGACACACACAAGAGGTAATGACAATTAAATTGCATCTTTAAAAAAAAAAGAGAAAAATAATTCCTCCTTCAGTAGATGGCATCCCAACTCACTCATGCATGCTGATCAGAACACTAGACACAGCACAGATGAGCCTGAATTTGACCCAGTGATCCCTGTTTTAAATGTCAGCTCTCCAGAAAAGCCAGTCGCCTCTCAGCCTTTCAAAATCAAAGATAAATAACTTACTTTTGGGTCGTCAGCCCTTTCTCTTCACATCTTTCTTCTCTGAGAAGTACCCCTGACCTTCAGGAGACCTTGGTGGCCAAGTATGTCCTATCCTACCTCCTGCTATAGTCACTTGAAAAGAAACAGTCACCTGCCCAAGCAGAGCCAGCCAGGCACCTTCATTGGGAAAACACAAATTTTTACACATTTATTCAATATGTATTGTTTTCCATGCTCCAGGCACTGTTTTAACCTTGAGGGTGTGGTCCCAAAAAAGAAATATCATGTGCACATGGAGCAGAAAAACTTACCACAAATACGGAAGTGACAGCCCTAGAGAGAGCAAGAGTACTGACTCACTGTGCATCCCATAGCTCGTGTAGTGTGGGAATGCAGAGATCCTTTCGTTGGCAGCTGCTGAGGACCCCAGAAGCACAGTGGGACTTTCCCTGCCCAAAACCATCTTGCTCAGTATTATTTGGACTTCTTAAGATATAATAGTGTCTCTCCAATAATTCCCTTTGAGATACTCTAAGACATGATTTCTCCTAAAAAAAGAAAAGGCCACATTGGGCAGGGTTCTGTGGAGCAATAGAACCAATAAAGACTATGTAGACCAACAGTGGCCATCTGTACATCTGGGTTCTGAAGCTGGATGACTGCTGGTCCAGTCCGATGCTGGAGGCTTGATGGATTGCTGGAGAGTCATCACTGTATAGTCTAAGTTGGAAGGCCAAAGAGAGTGGGCTCTCAGGCAGGGAGGGCAGTGGCCGAAACAATGGATATGCTCATTCAGGGAGAGGCTATGGGGGTGGGTAGACCCATTCAGCTCTTTCCTCCAAATTCGTTGTATCAGAACTGCCCGTTGGAAGATGCCACCACTATAATGATGGGTCTTCCCACTTAGTTAAAGCTCTCTAGAAATGGCCAAAGATGTGTCTCCTAGGTGATCCATTAGGTTTGTCACTGACATCCTCATCTTCTCATTAGCTTCATGTACCATTCTTGTCTTGAAACCTACCAGAAGAATAGAGCCCAGAACAAGGACCAGATCAAGTCATTGATGTGATGCATAGTGAGTCCATCGCCCCCTCTGTGCCCAGTGAGACGCTGACCACCACTGCCCTTATGGTGTTGCTATTAATGCAAAAGTAGCATATGGAACAGAAAGAAAACAATTGTGCCCTAACTTCTGTTTGAATGCTCGTGCTCTACTTTCTAAGGAAGACATATGACCCCCAATTTCTCTTTGATTGAATCACCCTTTTTAGTTTTGTTGCTTGTTTTATGTTATTGTTTGAGACAAGGTCTTGCTATGTATCCCAGACTCATCTTAAACTCATTGGGCACTTCATGCTGGCCTCAAATTCATAGTCCTCCTGCCTCCTTGTTGAGGTTTCAGATTTGCACCATCATGGCCTGCTTACCTTCTCCACCGTGCCCCCCCCCGCCCGTGCTAGGGGTGAAACCCAGGGCCTGAAGCATGCTAGGCAAGCAGATTACCACTGAGCTACAGCCCTAGTGCCCATCCTCTGTTATAATTCCCTCATTTTATAAAGAAGAACTTATGGTCCTTCCACTTCCATAACTGATGACCAATTATTAATCATAAAATGTAGTCTGGCAGTTAGAAGAGCCTGTCACGAAGCCTTCCAACCTAAGTGTGATTCCCCAGGACCTTTTTGGTAAAAGGAGAGATCTGACTGAAAGCTGTCCTTTGACCACCACAGGCATACCTGGGCACACGCATGCACGCACACACACACACACACACACACACACACACACACACACACACAAAGTATTTTGGAAAGATTTGGAGCCATGTCCCGTGCATGCTCTGTATTTCTCGCCAGCAAGAAATCATACGCAGGACACTCGGATCCTTCTGCAGACAAGCTTTAATGCATCTTGAGAGTGAAAGAGCATAAGCTTCCCAGAGCGGAGACCCTGAGCCAAGAATCCCGTCCCCTAATAAAGGCTGGCAGCCGCCGCCTGGGACGTGTCACCCTATGATTGGCTGCAGCTCATCAGGCCATATGACGCCACGGAATAGGCAGAGATCAAGGAATGGAAAATTACCCAGCGCCTGCGCAATAATCTTGTTTACATTCGGTGCCTGCCGGATGCAGGCGCCATCTTGTAATGGAGAATGCAGGGACGGCTCCCTACAGATCCCCCTTTTTTATTAATTAATGATAAGGCTTTATATTTTTACAAGCAAATAGGTCACCCAAATGTTGAGGGATAGAGGCAGAGGTTGAACCTTCCCAAAATCAAACATTAAGACTGTGTACGGGAGTCGCAACTAGGCTGTTAGCTTGACCCGAAGCACTCTCGACCTGTCCTCTGCCGTTTTTCTGGGAAAGGGAGACTAGGGCAGGCAACCCTTATGCAGGACAACATGCCTCCCAGAGAAGCCTGCATATTGGGCAACTCTCTGTGTGATGCCTTGCTCGACATCCCTCATGGGCTGCTCAAGCCAGGCACTCTACCCTGTGCAATGAGCCTAGGCTCCGGGTGTGCAAGAGCTGTCTGGCCAGCGGCCTATTGCTTAAGCATAGTTATCCAAATATCAGTGGAAGCCCCTTGTTCCAAAGCTACAAGCGCTTGGGCGATAACCACCTTGTCTCTCTTAGTTTGAGCCCTGAGCCTACAGACCAGCCAGAGAAGCAACATCAATCCGCAGCAAACGGCTGCACCAAACAATCCCACCACCACCCATTCCTTAAAATAGGAGACAGCTGAAGCGATCCATGATGACAATCCCTCCGTCAAGGACAGGAGTTAAACTGGATAATAGCGGCTCTCAACTCCCGGCGAGAGGGTGGAGTTCCGACTTTTGAGGGTCCAAAGGGGCTCTTCGGGTGAGTCTTTTCGGGATCCACAGGGGATTCTCTTCATCCTGTGGAAAAACACATATCGCTCCCCTGGATCTTATGAGAATAGGATCCGGGCCTCTCCAAAGACCAGTTAAGACATCTTTCCATTTTACCATTTCCTTAGACCGTTCAGGTTCTGAGGTATGACGCTTGGCCGCTGTATGGCCCTGAGTGTCGGTGTTTAGAAAATTAAGGGTAAAGAATGCCATGGATATTGCAACTCTTGGCACCGAGGGTAAGGATGCTCCCATTCCCTCCTTTTGTTTGATTAAATAAGACTTAAGTGTGCGATGGGCATGTTCCATAATGCCTTGTCCTTGAGGGTTATAAGGTAGGCCAGTTAGATGGGTAATTTTTATCTGTCTGTAGAAGTGCTGGAACTTTTGAGAGGTATAAGCCGGCCCATTATCTGTTTTTAAGAAGCACATAGGTGGCTAGGTAAAGTCTTATTTCTGTAATACAGCTGAACTTCCTTAAACAGTAGTTTAACTTCTTTTTGAGGCAGGGTTTTTTTTTGTGACTTTGGAGCCTGTCCTTGAATTTGATCTGCCAGACCAGGCAGGCCTTGAATTCATAAAGATCCATCTGCCTCTTACTCCCTAGTGCTGGGATTAAAGGCGTATGCCGCCAACGCCCAAAACTTAAAGGCGTGTGTCACCAACACCCTGAGCTTAAAGGTGTGTGCTACCAACATAATAGATTAGCATCTTTTACAAAACAAGAACTTTACATTGTCAGGCTTTGCTTAAAAATTTTAAATTGAAGCTCTTTAAGTACAAACATTAATAAAATCAAACATTTGAAAAACTGGTTTTAAAAAGAAATTTAAATTCCCTTAAGGTCTTTCTGTAATATATAGAAGCATTAACATTTTAAATCTTAACTGAAAAACTTGTTTCTAAGATGGTACCTCTGATTTCCATGCGGTCACCTTTAGTTAAGATGGCGGTCTAAGTATCCTTTTTTTAACTTTAGCAAAATGGCTACCGTCAGTCATGTGACCAGCTACAAAATGGCCGTACCAGGAAATAGAACATTTTAAAACAAGCATACATAAATTACTTGAGCATCTTTAGGATATGAGGCTTTCCCCAGGCATCCCAGGCCTCCAAGCAGTGTTGAATAACATGTATGGCCTTTTCCCCTATCAAAGACTGGGAAAGCCATCTGTAATTTTCTCCGCTCCTCTGATGGTAAAAAGGAGTCGGTACCAAATAGTGGGGGTGCTGATGGAAGCACACCCGCTGGCATTTTTGGCAGCCGATATCTATCTCCTATTTTCTCTCCCTCCATTTTTGTTTCTTTTTCACCTAGCTGAGCTGTTTCCTCTAAAACTTTATCTCTTGAGCTTTTAGAGTCATTAGAGCTATTAAGATTTAAAGCTTTAAACTTATTTACAGAATCATCTAACAAATTATTTACTCCCTTGTCAGTAGACATTCCAGGAGGTCCTTTTTTCTTATTTATTGTTGTTTTTCTTAACAAATTATTCACTCCCTTGTCATTAGGCATTCCGGGAGGTCCTTTTTTCTTATATTTTATTGTTAGGCGCGCCCCATCTCTCACCACATTCGGTTTCTGATATGTAATTCTGGACTTCTTTAAGATTGTTACAACAGTGAGAAAAGTCAAAATAGCTCCTAGTAAAAGCATAGAAGCCTCTATATTAACCTCCCACAATAGCAACATTCCCAAGCCAAAGTCCAGAAAAAACATACCTCTCCGAATTTACCATCCTGCAGTTCTGAATCCGCCTTGTAGCCAAGGGGTCTCCGCGGTGCTGGAGATGTTCATATGTTCCCAGGTTTCGGCACCATATGTCCCGCGCACGCTCTGTATTTCTCGCCAGCAAGAAATCATACGCAGGACACTCGGATCCTTCTGCAGACAAGCTTTAATGCATCTTGAGAGTGAAAGAGCATAAGCTTCCCAGAGCGGAGACCCTGAGCCAAGAATCCCGTCCCCTAATAAAGGCTGGCAGCCGCCGCCTGGGACGTGTCACCCTATGATTGGCTACAGCTCATCAGGCCATATGATGCCACGGAATAGGCAGAGATCAAGGAATGGAAAATTACCCAGCGCCTGCGCAATAGTCTTGTTTACATTCGGTGCCTGCCAGATGCAGGCGCCATCTTGTAATGGAGAATGCAGGGACGGCTCCCTACAGAGCCAGATACCTCAGAAGGGAGAAAAGCAGAGTGAGCAGAGACTCCTGGCCATCAGGCTTGAAGCAAGAGTCTCTACTTCTGCACCATCTCACCAGCCTCCCCTAGATCTCCAACAAATCTAACCCTATCTTGGTGTCAGTGTTAGAAGACCAGAGCTGACACCAGAAGTGTTCAGTTTTCTGTTATTGAATAAAAACAACTCTCAAGAGTGGCTCCTGAGAACAGCCATGCGTTATGTCCCAAGGTTCTGAGGCTTGGGAGCTCAGGCCCAGGGGTGGTCCTTCTGGTCAGGAAAGCAGACAGCTTGCATTGGAAGATTCCTGAGCTTCACTCATGTGTCTTCTCTGCCAGTAGGAAACTGAAAAGCTGGGCTCAACTGGGACTGTCAACCACAGTGCCTGTGTGTGGCATCTTTGACATACAAGCATTTTTAAAAATATTTATTTATTTGCTTGTTTGTTTATTAATGTTTGGCCTGCAAATATGTTCATGCACCACATGTGTTCCTGATATCCATAGAAGCGGAGGGCATCAGATCACGTGGAACTGGAGTTAGAGATGACTGTGAGACAGCATGTGGGCACTAGTAATTGAACCTAGGTCCTCTGCAGGAGCAAGTTGTGCTCTAACCACTAAACTATCTCTCCAGCCCCAGCAATCATGATTTAATTTTGATATCTCTTTGGATGTGCCTTTGCCTTCACACATCACCACCACTGCCATACTCTGATGGTAAAAGAAACAGCAGACATGTCTGGAATTTAAAGGAGCTGGTCCACAGTCCAGTTAGAACATCAGACACATCCAGAAATACAAGGGAGTGGTCCACACTTCAGTTTGAATTAGGAAAAGCCAAGGAATTCATAGTGATGCTCCAAACAGCCACACGGGGTCACCCTTCCACTTATGAAAATGCCTGCCATTTATTTAAACCTAGAGGCATTTTCTAAACCAAGATGTTAATTCTAACTCAAAGCATACTGGCTGCAACAGACATTTGTGCCATCATTTGTCATTGTGGCCCAGCTGTCAATGCCAGAAAAGGACAGGGACTTGGTGCTGATGAGAATGTCCTGATAAGTCTCTAGGCCACAACCCTTATGAAGGGAGACAGTGCAGTTTTGTTGGTGGTACATTTCTTATTTTTCTGCAAGTGTAGAAGGCTGTCATAAGACAAGAGCCCTGGCCAGGGATTCGCTGATCACTTGGAGTGTGTGAAACAGCAACTCCTCTGGGTACCAGCAAGCATATGTTCATGCACCATGAACTCTGGCCTGACCTCTGTCTAAGGGTCAGCAATGATCTGCTGGTGCCAGCTGAAACTTCAATTGGTAAAAAAAGAGGCATGGAGTTATGGGCTGTGTGTGTAGGACTATTCTTCCAGCCAAACTACCACCATCTTCAGGAGTTCAGGTGTCCCTCCTCTAAAGCAACCATCACAGCCAGGTTGATGTTACAATTCCCTCATAGAAGGAGGAAACAGAAAGGATCATGGGACCCTCGCCTGAGTATCTAGCAGCCCCTCCCAACCAGCTGTGTGCAATTCTACTCTGATTGCACATGGTCTTAGAAAGTACCTAAAGTATATAGAGGAGGAAGCCCTAGGGGAGAAGGCTATGTCTACCTCAGTGCTGGGAGCCATCATCCATGCTGGGTGCAGAGCTGCTTTTAGGCCACCCATGTTCCTGCCTGTTCCCTGTCTCATTGCTCTGTAAGGTTCCCCAGGGTAAACTTGGTGGAATCGCACCTCAGCATGTTGGTCCTCCAGAGGAGAGGCAGACATTGTTTACATCTCCCACAGGGAAAGAATTTTAGCAACAGCTGGAAATGTAGCTTGAGGGTAAAGTATTTGCCTATGGTGTGAGCCTGTGAGTTTGATTCCCTCCACGAAAAAGGTTTAATAATTAATTATTAACTGATGTGTTAAGTGCTTAAAGAACAGCACAGCTAGGCATGTGGCTTGCTGGCAGACCACCTACCATACTCAAGTCACCAAGCTTTTACGGTGCCATCTATGTCTACCCCTCATTGATGCCCCACTATATCATAGTCCTGTCTGTATTATACCTACACTTCGGGGGCCATCTATTCCAGACTGGTGCCTTTGGGGCTGTGATTGGGACCAACTGAACAATCCTGGGTCCAACCCTGAGTGGGGGAGTGTGGATGAGGGAGGGCCTAGCTACCCGACAATGTTAAGGATGAGTCAGAGACATCTGGTTATATCAGGAGGGCTCCCAATAGTGAAGGCCACAGTTTATTGTTGCATCATCTTAAGTAATCATCCAAAGGTGGGGGCAATGGCAGAAGACATCTATTATCATGTATAAAGGGCTGGAATCAAATATTTCCCTTAATCCTAGAGACACTTCTAAGCAGCTTGTACTCACTAAACCTCAGGGTGGGTGTATGTTACAATAAATCTTTCCGCCAAAAGCCGCCCGAGTTCTACCGCCACGTGGATGGACAAAATAATACACAGATTTATATTAGGTACAAAATCTGTTTGGCCAATGACTAGGATTCTCATCTGTTAGCTCAGTCTTAATTATCATAAATCTATATATTTTATGTCTTATAGAGGATGCCTTCTTGCCGGTAGCTCACATGGTGCCACTGGAGGAAGAGCGGAGGGAAAAAAGACCCTTCCTGTTTCCCCTTGCTTAAATATGAGTCTCCTTGCTATGTCACTTCCTGCCTGGATCATCACTTCTCTACTACATTTCCCAGAATCCTAGTCCTGTCTAACTTGCTGTCTCATTGGCCAAACAGTATTTTATTTATCATCCAGTAAGACAAACACATACACAGAAGCACTTCCCCCATCATCTCCTCTTTTCTGTCTAAATAAAAAGGATAACTTATATTTTATAATAACTGAAGAAAACTATAACCATAACTATCTGTCTTCAACTCTATCAAAGACCACAGAAGGATAATATATAAACTCTAGAATTGACAGGACATCTCGCTACCTGGACAGTCACCCGAAGTTCCTCTGTAACGTTGGGGCATCCATCTTCAGCCTATAGGCCACAGTGTGTCTGGCACACTTCTCCATTTTAACAGGAACCCTTCATGTCATGTTTTGTAAGTTCAGCAGTCACTTTCTTGTGGGTCCTGCATGTCCAGTTTATACAGCAACAAACAGTCCAGGCAAGAGCAGTTTCTTGCCTAAATGGCTAATCTTGCCACGTTGAAAGCAAACTCCATAACGAGTTTCTTCAATGCCCATACTCCTTTCTGACATAATTGGTGTGCCCCTACGGGTGTAGACTCTCCCTGGCCCAGGTCTTTTGCTATACAGAAATAGGAGCAATTTCCCACTGAGGCCAGGTATCTGGAGGTAATCAGTAAATATCTAAAAGACAATAAAAGTTCTGAGCTCTCAGCACTGTGGGTGAGTAGAGCATATTTCTAAAATATTATGTGGGCCCCAACAGAGTTTGATTCCCCCCCCCAGCAAGAGAATAGTCTTGTTTGTATGAGACAGGGTCTCACTGTATAGCCTTGGCTGGCCTCGAACTGACTTTGTAGATCAGGTTGCCTGCCTCTGCCTTCCAAGTGCAGAGGTTAAATAAAGTCTTACTCCACCACACCTGGTTTACAACAGTCTTTTAAAATTTGTTGTCCTTTGCCAAGTCACCATCACAAGGATTAGTCAGTTTTGACTTGGTGAAGAAGGAAGATTCACCATCCCAGGCATTAATGGTGGGGAACACCAAGTTTCTGCTGTGCAATGAAGTAGCATCTCATGTGGCCCAGGCTGGCCTCAAACTCACTATGAAATGAGGACCTTGAGTTCCTGGCCCTCTTTCTCCCACCTCCAGGGTGCTATGACCAGCATGCACCTGGTTTATGAGATACTGGAGATGGGGCCCAGGTTCTGTACATGTTAGACAAATATTACCCCAACTGAGCTACATCGTCAATTCTCCCAGTTTCCATTGCTTGATTGTAAGACACAGTAACAGATTCTAACCTAATGAAGAAGTGAAATTTCTTAGAAAATGTACCAGAATTCCCAGAATCAGAGAAAAGACCAGAAAAGCAGGCTCAAAATATGAGGTCCCGAGGGGACCTCGAAACAGAACTGAGCTAGGATGCGGTGCAGAAAGCAAGATTGGTGTTCTGTGTGAGTGACACTGCCCTGCAAGGAATTCTTCAGAACTTTCGCCACATACCACATACAAGATTCAGAGTCCTGCACAGGCACATTTTACATCTGGATTAAGATTACACATGAACCAGGGAAATGACTCAGTGTATAGAAGTCATGCCTTGTAACCCTGACAGCCTGAATCCCAGCCCTGGAATCCACGTAAGAAGCCAGACTAGTGAGTGGTACAAGTCTGTAATCCCAGCCCTTCTATGGCAAGACTTGAGGGGTAAACAGGAGGAATGATAGTCAAGTATGGAAAGGTGTCCTCTGACCTCCACATGCCTGTCCACACTCACACATACATAACACACACAGTATAATAAACACACACACACACAATAAATAATAAATAATTTTCTTAAAAGTAGATCACGTTTGTCGCCTCCTTATCCTCTGGAGACAGTTGGGTCTGCACATAGCATTAAACCCTAATATATACTGTAATTTTACACATACACAATAGTAACATTAAATTTAAAAATTAGGCTCAGTAAGATATTAACAGGTTGAGGGTGAGCCAGAGGCAAACTGACTGCCACCATGTCTGGGGCCCTGGATTTTTTTTACAGCAGAAGTTGGGGCTGGAGAGAGAGCGCGGCAGTTAAGAGTACATATAGTTCTTGTACACAGGCAAGTTGGATCCCACGCACCCACATTAGGAGCTCACAATTGCCTATAACTCTAGCTCCAAAGGGATCTGACTCTTCTGGTATCCATAGATTTCTGCACACACACACACACACACACACACACACACACACACACACACACACACTCAGAGACACACTCAGACACAACCTTAAAAATAAATAATCTTTTTTTAAAAAGAACAATAAGTCTTAAAGTAGAAGGACTATAACAAAATGCTATAATAAAAGTAATTTAGCTTAGACATTCTTTCTTTCCAGAATTTTTCATTTAATATGTTTAGACCACATTTAACCACAAAAAAGCAAAACCACAGAGTAGGTTTCTTTGTTTGTTTGTTTGTTTGTTTGTTTTGCATTATCTTCCCTTTCAGAGGGTCAGAGGCAACTGGCCCCTCTCCCATATCCACAGAGGAAAACAGGGTACTGCCTTCTACCAAACTCACTCAAGGTAAGACTGTTCAGACCTTCCCAGTTCTGTAGTTAGAGCTGCATTGACCTTGGAGGGAGGTCCAGAGGAGGCAGCTCAGCAAGAAAAGATACTTACCACCAAGCCTGACTGCCTGAGTTCAATCCCTAGACTGATGTGGTGTAGGAGAAAACCAACTCTCAAAAGTTCTCCGACCTCTGCACATGTGCTATGGGGTATAGCACACACACACACACACACACACACACACACACACACACACACACCAAATTTTAAGTAGATAGTAAATTAAGGGAAAACAATTATCAGCTTGGGTTTTTTAATATTTGTCTGTTTGTTTGTTTGTTTGTTTTACTTATATGTATCTTATGTGTATGCCTCATGTACGAAGATGCCCACGGAGGCCAAAAAGGCATCAGGTCCCACTGGAGTCACAGTGGTTGTGAGACACTGGATGTCTACACTGGGAACAGAGTAAGTTCTACTTCCCCGATGATGAAGGAAATGTCCGTTATTACCTATCAGCTTTCTCTCTGTGCCCTTGGGTAGAGTTTCAGAATGTCCATGATGGTCTCAGGAGTCTCCATGGAGCATCCTCACCATCTTGCAGCTTAAGATTGTTCTTTTGCATTATAAACCAAATTAATCTCATTATGACCCAGGCTTTGATAGGACTATCAAGTATAAAACAGTGACGGACCTTTGTCTACTTGTTTTTCTGGTCCTTTTCAATCTCTAGCTGTACCTTTTCCTTTCTTGGTTATCTCTTAATCTATTCTAACCCCTGTGGAATAGGGATCAAAAGTGCCAACCTCAGTACTTTGAGATTTAAGAGATGGACCAAGAGTAACAAAGCCAAGTTCTGAGGAGTTTTCAACGCCAATGGCTCCTCCGGGCTGAGAAACCAAGCACACGGATCCGGACAGTAAACAAGGGCTTGTGACCAGCACTAGCCACATTCAGCCTCAGGACTTCCAAGACTCCTGAGCTCATCTCCTGTGGATGGCTCCCATGTACCTCTTGACTGGGGACTCTTGGTTCCCCTAGGCACAGCTGAGCAGTATGAGGGATACAACAGAGGCCAAAGATAGAATGATAGCCCCAGCAGGGCAAACAATGGCAAAGCAATCACAAAGCTGGTGACATTAGCTCTTGGGAAAGAAAGGTAGATCCTGGAGCAAGGATGGCAGTTGGAAGGTGAAGGGCAGCCCAGCTCTCAGGAGCAGGAGTGATCAGGCTTGAAAGAGCCATTACTGACTTGCCCAGATACTGGGTCTGCTTCTCAGTCAGCTTGGTCAGCTTCGTGTTCAGCTTGCCCAAGTGGGCTTCAGACACTGCCTCCTCCAGATTCTTAGGCAAGAAGTGAACCCCAATGAGATATTTATCTGGGTGGTCCACAACTCAATCTGAGCCATCACCTGGCTTATGAAGGAGTTGTTCATCACAAAGCTAAGGTGGCCCATGCATGGCACAACCCAGGCTGGCCAGCTTGCCTTCCGTCAGTAGAATGATGCAACACCCATTCTTCAGCCAGTAGTGGTCCACCTTCTGTTCACCTTCTCCATAACATTCTCTTTGAGCTACTTCAGATTTAAGTGTTCAGGGTTATATACAATGGCATTTCCTTCTTATGTTCAAAGTGCTGGCCAGGGATGATATCAATGCAGCCTGTGATGGTGACAAAGATGTTGCCCTTCTTACAGACCTTGTCCATGGTGGTCACCTCATAGCCCTCCATGGCAGCTTGCAATGCATTAATGGGTTCAGTCTCGGTGATGATGACTCAGGCCCTGAAACTGGGCACAGCCATTGCCCACTTCACCATATAGCCTGCTACCACCTCTACCTTCCCTGAAATTAATCACATTTACGGCCCATTTGATGCCATCTGTGAGAGATTCCCAGCAGCCATAGAGGTTGTCAAACTTGCTCTTGGTGACAGTGTCATTGACACTGATGACTTGATGGTGGGCACCTTCAGTGTCCCATTGGCCACCATCTTATAGAGGTTGTGGCCCCCAGTCATGGTCTTCTCAGAGATGCGTTGGATATCTGACAGAATTCGTGGGTATTTGGTGTGAATGGGGTTAGTAGGGTCACCACAATCCTCCAGAATAGGGTTGAGGGGTCCATCTTTGAAGCAGAACATCTGCTCAGTGCACCACAGGTCCTTGTCATCTGTCTCACCCTGGATGCCAGCCTTGACAATGGCAGCACTGGTCCTAAGTAGAGAAGATGTTGCAGTTGGACCACTGCACCTCAACACCCAGGGCCACCAGAGTCTCAATGAGGACAGCAGTCTCCACAGTCATGTGTAGACAGCTAGCAAATCAAGTACACTTCAATGGCTTGGAGGACAAGTATATCTCCCGAACATACATCAAACCTGACATCTCATTCTTGGCAATGTCCAGGGCCTTTCATCTCCAGGCAGCCAGTCCAATGTCCATTCTGTCTGCAAGGCGACTCCAAGCTCTACATGGAAAATCTGGGAAGCCCAAGTCCAATGATGCCACCTTCAGCCACTACTCATCCGAATTGCCTGTCCTATGACGACACCCTGGTTCTTCCACCCTCTTGCTAATCTTCCTCTCCAGCACAATGGAGCAGGGCACAAATACTCACTCCATTTCAGTAGGTCATTGAAACTTTCCATTTCACCTCCTTTCTTTGATGAGCTGGGAAATGAAATGCAAATGTCTTCCCTCCTCTTTGAAGACTTTTTCCTCCCTTCCCTGGAGCAAAGAGGAACATGATTTTCAGGTAATGGATCTGAGGAACCCTGGACGGAAAACATGGGGTGAAAGAGCAAGAGGGAGAAATGTTTGCCCAGACTAGAGGCACTTTGCAGGTGTTGGGGACAAGATCTGAGAGTATAAAAAGGGGAGGGAGCCAGGCTCTGCCCCCCACATTTCCCTGGCAATCAGTAAGACTTCAGACAGAGGTAGTTGGGTCATCTAAGCTACAGTGCCCTGGGCACTGGGTGTATACTAAATGGGTCATGGAAACTGCTACAAGCTGCCAAACTGGCTGGATGGTGCAGATCCAGGTGTTGGGAAGATCACTGGGTGGAGATGACTAAAAATGTGATACAGGCAGAATCCTGGTGCAGGCAGAGCTTGTGACTGGGGTGGGGCTTCAGAGCTGTCAAAATGTTTACAGTCATGTTCCTCCCAGTAGACTGGCAACTAGAAGTCAAAATGAGGTGGATCATGACAAAGAAAAGTGAGGTCTCTGGCAGGCTTGAGCTGGAAAAGCGGTTCAGCCAATGAAGAACGTGACAGGAAGCATGAAGAGTTTGGTCTTCAGAATCCTAGTAAGAGAGCTGAGATGGTAGCACCTGCTTATGGTCCCAGTATGGAAGAGACAGAGACAGAGGGCTTCTGGGGACTCCCTAGCCAGCCAGCCTGGCCCAATGGGAGAGCTACAGGCCAATGAGAGACCCTTTCTCAAAACAACAAAAAGGGTGGCTCCTTGGGAACATGCATGATTCCTCTATATGTACAAACGCATATGTGTATACATTCTTAGCAAATATACAGACACAGAGAAGCCATCAGTTATCTGCTTAGGACCAGCCAGCCATGCTCTCAGGATACATTAGCAGCTCATACTTATGACAGCCTACTTAACATGCTTTTGTATGACCTATGCACAAGTTCAGGTGCCAAAAAGTATAAGCATAGTAGCTGCCGTCCAATGGCTCAGTGCCAAATGTCACCAATTCCTTTAAATATTCTTCTTGACCTCTAGTCTCCTTGCTTCTGATTCAGCCTGGACTTCCTCAAACAGTCTTTGAACTTGTCCTGTTCCACTACACTTCCCTAGACAACAATGATCTTTATAATCACAAAGTGACTGCCACTAATCTTAATGACTTTAGTGACTGCCTCGACTCTCCTCATTCAGTTTACAGAAGATGTGCAAACCAGCCCCTTGCCTGTCTGGCCTACAGCCTAGTTTTATATCACCCTGGAACTAAGAATAGACTTCATGTGAATTTTTAAAGGTACAAGAAAAACAAAGAGGACCAGTCATATATCACCTTCAGAGTCTAAATTATTAATTGATTTAATAGAAAAAGCTGCTACAGTTTAGAGGGCTTGACAGTGTCCCTCTCCCCTTTCAGGGCCAGGAGTCCTCATCAGCCAAACGGCTGTCCCATCAAAGCCTGTAATACCATACCCCACTTTGAGATAACTTTCTAGCAATACAGAACCCAAAAGGCCTGAATCTTTCTGCAGAACACAGTGCTAGAGCCAATTTTTCTAATTTTGTTTTCTGGTATTTCCTAACTGTGTAGAAGGGAGGGAAGAAGAGGGAAGAAGAATGGAGATTTAAAGACCAACAGTTTGAGAACACTACTGTTATTTTAAAGATTCATTTAATGTGTATGAAATGTTTGGCTGCATATATGTCTGTGCTCAAGACAGTAATTGAAAATTGGGGTGTGATCTGTTTATCAGTAAGTACTGATACAAGGACATTGCACTAAACTTAACATTTGCTCTTTGGGTAATATTTACCACCATGAAAGGTGTTGGGACTTCTCATTAACCCTTCCGTGACCACGGAAATGGAATTCCATTTCTATCTCGTGCAACACAAAAGCTGGTCCAAATATTGACTAAACATTGTAGAGTGGTCCAGCAAGGGCTGAAGACGGAAGCAGATTCCACACCTAGTAATGTTGTGATTGGTAATTACCCAGCCCTCTCAGCATCAGTGACTTGTTTGGAAATGGACTAAAACAATCAAGTGTTAGGAGGGCAGGAAACATGTCTTCCCGTTATGTCCCCAACATTTAACAGTTGTAGGTACTGACCTCCTACCCACTCTCCAGCCACATCTCCTGTTCTCTGGAACATCTTCTTGCTAAAGCCCTTGGTTGAGATCTGAGGCAGAGAAGTTCCATCTACCTCAAGGCTGGCTGGGAATAGGCCCTTTATTCCACCTGCTCTCTTCCTGGTAGAACAGTGAGTGGTATGGACTGCAGTGCTCAGTAGGTGGGAGGCAGAGTTCTTTGTTCTTCATGGGAAGAAAGAATTCGCTCACTAGCCATCTGTTCATCCACAGTCTGACACCAGCCAGAGGAAGAACTTGTCTGCCCGGAAAGACCTCACACCCTTCTCACAGGTCAGCTCACCTTGCAGGACAGACAGGAAGTGACCTCACACTGTTCTCACAGGTCAGCTCACCTTGAAGGATAGACAAGCAGACCAGGAAGGACTCTTCAGCTCCACGTGCCTCTTACCCTTCTCGACTTTTCTCTATTGCTTGACTCTAATTGGCCCACTGAGAAAGGGTGACTGAGCCTAGCTTGCCATGGCTGCCAAGGCCCAGGCTCTGATCATAAACCATATTAACAATAGCTTGTTAGTGCTTAACAATTCAATGATGTTGCAGGCTTTGGTGTCACAGAGGTTAGCTGGGCTACAGAGCAAGAGCCTGTCTCAAAACTACAAACAAAGAAGGATAAACAATTTAAGTAGGAGGAGCATTGTAGAAGAGGTGATGTGTGAGGAGAACCTGAAGGACAGGAGTATTGTGGCAATCACAGTCAGGCGCAGCAGAAGCTCACTCTCAGAGACACAGATGAGTCCATCCACCTAAAATGGCAGAGGGAGACAAAGAGGAGGGCCCACAGCCGAGGATATGGAGAGAGACTGGAAGTTGCTGACTGGTGGAGGAAGAACTATCAGACTGCTAGGAAATTCAAACTGCAATGGATCACTAATGACAAGGTCAAGAGCTCAAGAGTTACAGCCTGCACCACAAATACCTGGAAAACAAATGGGTCATGGTAAATAATTGGCTTAGAGAGGAGGAAATGACCTCTTAGAAGAATGCCAATGTTTCCAATCTTTGAGTCTTCCAGATTTGATGGGACTCTGCTCTTCAGCCCTTTATCTAGAGTGAGCCTGGCGTCATGGTCCCTGGTGCCCTCAAGCATTTGAAAAATGGAGGCTGGGGCTAAAGCTTAGGTGGTAGAGTACCTGCCTAGCATGCACCAAGCCAGGGTTATTATCCCCAGCACTGGATACACTGAGCATGATGAGCCCAGTACTTGGGAAGTGGAGACAGGAGGATAGGAAGTTCAGATCAGAGCATGGAGTCCAAAACCACAGTGAAAGGAAAGGACCAACAAAAATTGTCTTCTGACCTCCATGAGTGTACATGGCACACATGTGTTGGTGTACCTCCCCTCACAACACACACAAAGTTTTAAAAATACATAAATATTAGGACTGGATTAAGCACATTTGCTGTTCTTCTAGGGAACCTGGGTTTCCATCACCCATAACTGCCTATAGCTCCAGCTCTAGGGGATCTGACATCCTCTTCTGGCCTCCAGGGGCACAACAAACCCACACATATACACTTAAAAAAATAAACCTTTAAAAATAACAACAACAACAACAACAAAAAAGGCAGGCCATGCCAGCCAGAAAAAACAGGTAGGTAGGCCACCTGCCTGCAGAGCTCTCCCATTCCCACAGTTCCCATGGACAAGATCCTCCACCATTCCTCCATCCCAATCCCCCACTGTCTTGTCCCCACCCCCAACTCAGGTAGACATCACACCTGCTCAAGTGCAGCCACACCAGCTGGAAGAACATGTGGCAAACACAAGTGGACATTCACTGCTGGACCAGAGGCTACAACAAGCTGACAGAACTCCAGATAAGCCAGCAGTCCATAGGCCTATCCCACTTTCTCAGAGTGTCCTCTCTATCCCTGATCCCCCTTCCCTTCCTATCACCTTGTCTCAGCTCCCAGGCCCCAGCCCCCAGCCCCCAACTCAGATGCCTACTCCCTACTGAACCAGAGGCCATGCCAGCCACCAGAAGTCCAGCCCCCCAACTGGGATAGAAAACCCCTGCTCAACCACAGACCACACAAACCCAAAGACCAGAGCGCAAACAAAAACCAAGGAACAAAACACCACCCAACAAAAACAAACTCAGAAATCGTCACCTAGACCTATAATCATACCAAACCCAGATGCCTAGATGTCAGAGTAACAATCAACAGAGCCAGGGCAATGTGTCACCACCAGAGCGCAGATATCCTACAACAAGTCCTAAATATTCCAATGAAACTGCAGCACAAGAAAAAAAAAAACTTAAAATCAACTTTATGAATATGGCAGATGTCCTTAAAGAAAAAGAGAATAAATACCTTAAAGAAAGTGAGGAAAGACAAACAAAAAATGGAGAAAATAATAAATCCCTTCAAGAAAGCCAAGGGGAAAAAACAGATGAAGAAAACTAATAAAATGGTTCAAGACCTGAAAATAGAAATAGAAGCAATAAAGAAAACACAAACTGAGGGAATTCTGGAAATGGAAAATCTAGGCAAGTGAACAGGATCTACAGACATAAACATCACCAACAGAATACAAGAGTTGGAAGAGAGAATCTCGGGCATTGAATATATAATAGAAAAAATAGATACATTGGTCAAAGAAAATATTAAATATAAAAAATTCCTGACACAAAATATCCAAGAAATCTAGGACATTGTGAAAAGACCAAACCTAAGAATAATAGAAATAGATGAAGGAGAATAACACCAGCTCAAAGGCCCAGAAAATATTTTCAACAAAATCATAGAAAAAATGTTCCTAACCTGTGAGGAGCCGCACTCACATTCGCCATTACAAGATGGCGCTGACATCCGCTGCCGGATCAAGTAAACAACGTTGGTGCGCATGTGCCCAGTTGCCTAGTCTTGCGTCATATAGGGTGATGAGTCCTCCACATATCCCAGCTGTACACGCACTGCTTGGAGCTTATGAGCCTTTATAAGGGGACAGGATTCTTGGCTCGGGGTCTCCCTAATCGGAAGCTGATCATCTGTCTCTCAAGATGCATTAAAGCTTTACTGCAGAAGGATCCGAGTGTCCTGTGTCGTTCTTGCTGGCGAGACGATCAGAACACTAACCTAAAGAAGGAGCTGCCTATAATGGTACAAGAAGCTTACAGGAAACCAAATAGATTGGATCAGAAAAGAAAGGCCCCTTGCCACATAATAACCAAAATATTAAAAACACAGAACAAAGGAACAATATTAAAAAGCTGTAAATGAAAAAGGCCAAGAAATATATGAAAGCATAGAATTATACCAGACTTCTCAATGGAAACTCTAAAAGCCAGAAGGGCCTTATCGGATGTCCTGTAGACTCCAATAGAACAAAAATGCCAGCCCAGACTACTATACCCAACAAAACATGGAGAAAACAAGATATTCCATGATAATGTCAAATTCAAACAATATCTACCTATAAACCTATCCCTACAGAGATACTAAAAAGAAAACTCCAACCCAAGGAGGTTAACTACACCCATGTAAACACAAGAAATAAATAATTTAATTCCAGAAAAACCAAAAGAAACAAAGTACACATGCATACCATTACTACCAACAACAACAAAATAATGGGAATTAACCATCACTGGTCATTGATATCTCTCAATATCAATGGGCTAAATTCCCCAATAAAAAGTATAGACTAATATAATGGATTAGAAAACAGGATCCATCCTTTGCTGCATACAAGAAACACACCTCAACATCAAAGACAGACATTACCTCAGAGTAAAGGATTGGAAAAATATTTTCCAAGCAAATGGAACTAAGAAGCAAGCCAGAATAGTCATTCCAATATCTCACAAAATAGACTTCAAACCAAAATTAATCAAAAAAGATGGGGAAGGATACTTCATACTCATCAAAGGAAAAATCCTCCAAGATGGCATCCAATTCTTAACTTATATGCCCCAAGTGCAAGGGTACCTATGTTTGTAAAAGAAACATTATTAAAGCTGAAATCACATACTGACCCTAACACATTGATAGCAGGAGACTTCAACACCCCACTATCACCAATTGACAGGTCATCCAGCAAAAACTAAACAGAGAAATAATGAAGCTAACAGACATTATAAACCAAATGTCCCTAATAGATATTTATAGAACATTTCACCCAAATACCAAAGAATACACCTTCTTCTCAGCATCTCCTAGAACTTTCTCCAAAATTGACCACATACTTCATCACAAAGCAAGTCTCATAGATACAAGGCAATTGAAATAACCCACTGCATCCATCCTATCAAACCACCATAGACTGAAGCTGAATTTCAACAATGAGAGAAACAACACAAAGCCTACAAACTCATGGAAACTGAATAACTTTCTACTGAATTACCAGAGTCAAGGAAGAAATAAAGAAAAAAAAATTAAAGACTTCCTAAAATTTAATGAAAATAAATGCACAACATACCCAAACTTATGAGATACAATAAAATCAGTGCTACGAGGAAAGTTCGTAGTATTAAGTGCCTTCATAAAGAATTTGGAGCAATCTCATACTAGCAACTTAACAGCACACCTGAAAGCTCTAGAACAAAAAGAAGCTAACACACCCAAGAGCAGTAGATAACAGGAAATAATCAAACTGAGAGCTGAAATCAATAAAATAGAAACAAGAGAACAATACAAAAAATCAATGAATACCCTTTCATGACAAAAATATTGGAGAGATCAGGTATACAAGGAACGTACCTAAACATAATAAAGGCAATATACAGCAAGCCTATAACCAACATCAAATTAAATGGAGAGAAACACAAAGCAATTCTGCTAAAATCAGGAACAAGATAAGGCTGTCCACTCTCTCCATATCTATTCAGTATAGAACTTGAAGTTCTAGTTAAAATAATATGACAACTAAAAGAGATCAAGAGAATACAAATTGGGAAGGAAGAAGTCAAAGCATAGCTATTTGGAGATGATATGATAGCATACATAAATAACCCCCTAAATTCTACCAGGGAACTCCTACAGCTGATAAACACTTTCAGCAAAGTGGCAGGATAAAAGAATAACTCAAAAGTAATCAGTAACCCTCCTATATACAAATGACAAATGGGCTGAGAAAGGGAAACAACACCCTTCACAATAGCCACAAATGATATAAAATATCTTGGTGTAACTCTAACCAAGCAAGTGAAAGACTTTTATGACAAGAACTTCAAGTCTTTAAAGAAAGAAATTGAAGAAGGTATCAGAAAATGGAAAGATCTCCCATGTTTTTGCATAAGAAGGATCAACATAGTAAAAATTGCCATTTTACCAAAAGCAGTCTACAGATTCAATGCAATCCCCATCAAAATCCCAACACAATTCTTTACAGACATTGAAAGGACACTATTCAACTTCATATGGAAAAAAATACCAGGATAGCTAAAACAAAACTGTAAAATAGAAAAACTTCTGGGTGTATCACTATCCCTAATTTCAAGCTGTACTACAGAGCTGTAGTAAAAATTCTGCATGATATTGGCATAAAAACAAGCAGGTTAATCAACGGAATTGAATCAAAGACCCACACACCTTTAGACATCCAATTTTTTATAAATAAACCAAAATTATACAATGAAAAAATGGTGCTGGTATAACTGGATGTCAGCATGTAGAAGAATGCAAATAGATCTATATCTATCACCCTACACAAAACTCAAGGTCAAGGGGAACAAAGGCCTCACCAACTACGTACATTGAACCTGATGGAAGAGAAAGTAGGAAATAGCCTTGAGCACAGAATTAACACAGAAAACAGTGTCCCTCGCGATTGTCTCGCCAGCAAGAACAACAGAGGACACTCGGATCCTTCTGCAGTAAAGCTTTTATGCATCTTGAGAGAGAGAGCATAAGCTTACAAAAGCGGAGACCCCGAGCCAAGAATCCCGTCCCCTAATAAAGGCTGGCAACTGCCGCCTCGGACGTGTCACCCCATGATTGGCTGCAGCTCATCGGACCATATGACGCCACAGAAGAGGCAGAGATCAAGGAATGGAAAGTTACCCAGCGCCTGCGCAATAACTTGTTTACATTCAGTGCCTGCCGGATGCAGGCGCCATCTTGTAATGGAGAATGCAGGGACGGCTCCCTACAAAACAGTTTCCTGAACACAACACCAATAGCACAGGCACTAAGTTCAACAACTAATAAATGAGACCTAATGAAATGGAGAAGCTTCTATAAGGCAAAGAACACTATCAATAGGATAAAAACAGAACGGGAAAGGATTTTTTTCACCAATCCTATATCTGACAGAGGGCTGATATCCAAAATATATAAAGACTTCAAGAAACATCAACAAAGACATCAACAAGCCAAATAATTGAATTTAAAAGTGGGGTACAGATCTAAACAGTGAATTCTCAATACAGGAATCTCAAATGGCCAAGAAACACTTAAAGAAATGTTCAACATCCTTAGCCATCAGGGAAATGCAAATCAAAACTACTTTGAGATTCCATCTTACACCTGTTAGAATAGCTAAAATAAAAAACACAAGTAACTCTCATGTTGACAAGGATGTGGAGCAAGGGGAACACTCCTCCACTGCTGGAGGGAGCAGAAACTTCTACAGCCACTTTGGAAACCAGTATGGCAATTTCTCAGAAAACTGGGACTCAATCTACCTCAAGACCCAGCTATACCACTCTTGGGCATATCACATACCCAAAGAACATTCCATCCTACCAAAAGGACATTTGTTCAACTATGTTCATAGCAGCTTTATTCATAACAGCCAGAAACTGGGAACAACTTGGATATCCCTCAATTTAGGAATGGATAAAGAAACTGTGGTACATTTATACAATGGAGCATTACTCAGATGTTTTAAAAAATGACATCATGAAATTTGCAGGCAAATGGACAGTTCTAGAAAAAAATCAGACCTGGAAAGACAAATATGGTATGTACTTTCGTATAAGTGGATATTAACTGTGAAGTAACAGAAAATCATGCTACAATTCACAGACCCAGAGAGGCTAAGTAACAAGGAAGCTCCAAGGAGGGGAGGATGCTTGGATCTTCCTGGGAAGAGGAAATAGAATAGATTTCAAGGGTGGACTGAGGACAGGTAGGGATAAAGTAAGGTTGTGGGATGGAGGCCAAGCATACTGGGAAAAATGACTGGAACTGGGAGCATTTAGAGGTTGGTGTGGAAACCTAGTGCAGTGGTAACTCCATGAAATGTATGAGGTTGACCCTAGCAAGGACTTCTGGTAATGGGGAATAGGGAGCCTGAACCAGCCACCTTCTATAACCAGGTAAGGCTTTCAATGATGGGACTGGGACATCAACCCAGCCACAAAACCTTCAACCTACAGTTTGTCCTGCCTGCAAGATATATTGGGGCAATGGTGGCTCAGAGCTTGTGGAAGTGTCCACCCAATGACTGGTCTAACCTGAGGCCCATGCCACGAAAGGGAGCCCATGTCAGACACTGCTTGGATGGCCAGGAACCAGGGGTTAGAACCAAATATGACTGGTGAAGAAGAAGAGGAAAAGGAAGAGAAAGATCAATGAAATGATTCCTAATGATGCTCTGCTATACTCACAAACTGGAGTCATCAGGCTTCATCTACCAACCTATGGCAGCAGATGCAGAGACCCACAGTCAAACATCAAGCAGAGCTTGAGAGACCATGATGGAAGACAGGGAGAAAGGATTGTAGGAGCCAGAGGGGTCAAGGGTATCACAAGAACACAGCCCACAGAATCAACTAAGCAGGGCTCACAGGGACTCACAGAGACTGAGGCAACACTCACTGAACCTGCATGGGTCTGGCCCAGGTCCTCTACCTATATGTTATGTCTGTGTAGCTTGCTGTTCTTGTGTGTCCCCTAACAGTGGGAGTGGGGTTGTCTCTGACTCTTTCACCTTGTCTTGGGGTTCTTATCGTCCTACTGGGTTGCCTTGTCCAGTCTTGATAGGAGGGTTTGTACATAGTTACATTGTAACTTGCTATGCCATGTTTGTGTTGATACTGCTGGGAGGCCTGCTCTTTTCTGAAGAGAATGGAGGAGGAGTGGATTGGGGGAAGAGAGGAGGTGGGACAGGGGTTGGAAGGAGTGCAAAGAGTGGAAATTTTGGTCAGGATGTAATGTATAGAGAAGAATTAAAAAAATAAATATAAATTTTAAAAAATGCCAATGTAAAAATAAACAAAATCTCTCTAGGCTAGGATCCAACAAGAAAGCCATTTCAAGATTCTTTTAAATGACAAATATCTCTTAGAAATTTAAACTAAAAAAAAAAGACATTTAAATTCATCCTTGGCTTCATATCAAGTTTAAGGCCAGCATAAGCCACCCAAAACTCTCAGAAAAATAAGCCTGATAAAAACCAAGACTATGAAAGCCAAAGGCTGATTTGTCATCAAATATCCCCACGGTGAAAGTCACCTTTACTGACATTTTTTATTTCTGCTTTCACTTAGCTCTGAAAAATCCCAACTTCCTCACCAATTTTCTGGACATCTTACTACCCAATGATCTTCTGTTCTTCCACCAGCACTGCTGGGGTTTCCCTGCTCACAGTGCATGCTCACCAAGGCTGGGTCTGCCAGCAGCATGTCAGTGGCTGGCTGCTGTGTCCCTTTTCAGAGTGATTTTTAAGCTGTTTTCTTTATTTAATGTTTTCTTTCTATTCTCATTTGTGTGGATTAGGGGTGGAAGACTACTGGGAATTGAACTCAGGACCTCACGCTTGCTAGCCAAATGCTCTACCATTCAGCCGTTGTAAAATATTTAGATGTATTTGTTTATCTGGTTTTTCTTAAGTCTTATGGTTACTGTTCTAAAGTTTCAAAGGTCTTCAAATGTTCAAAGCTCTGGTTAAGTACATACTTAGAAATATATACAAGTACTTAGTAAGGCCCAGAGATGGGCAGGGGCTAAAGTGCCTACTACAGAAATGTGAGGAACTAAATTAGGATCCCCAGAACCCAAGAAAAAAGCTGGGTGTGTGCCAGCAACTCCAGCCTTGAGGAGCGAGATAGGGGTAGAGACAGATGGGTCCCTGAAGCTCATCGGCCAACAGCCTCATCCACTGGATGAGCTTTGGATTCTGTGAGAGATCTGGTCTTAAACACTAAAGGTGGAACATTCAAGGAAAGACACCAGATGTGATTTTTGAAATTCGTATGTGGGTGCACACATCTGTACTCACATCCTTGCAAATGGACACAACAAACACCCACATCCACAAACCAAAACAGAAAAAAAAAAAAAGTTGATTCATAAGGCAGAATAGTGAGGAGCACAAATTTCGGATTCACGCTGCCTGGGTTCAACTATCTATGTGTCCTATGTGTCCTATACCTTGACCTTCCTCATCTATATTGCTACTCCTTAGCAGTAT
Source organism: Cricetulus griseus (assembly GCF_003668045.3). Taxonomy (NCBI): domain Eukaryota; kingdom Metazoa; phylum Chordata; class Mammalia; order Rodentia; family Cricetidae; genus Cricetulus; species Cricetulus griseus. The sequence goes on from NC_048597.1 coordinate 122,121,969, forward strand.
TATTCTTAGAATATGCCTCTCCAAAGGTTAGAGTGATACAGAGTTTATATAATTAAAATTGTAATGATAATGGAGTTGCTGAAATCTTAGTTTCTACCTGCCACTCATGATTGGTATAAGAAGCCTTTGCTTTTCAAACCATCATAGAGGTTTGTTCCTCTGTCTCTGGGGAAACGGTGAAAGCCCTGAACCTGAGGGAAACTAGACCTAGGATGTGTGTTTAAAGAACTCACATTAAGCTGTTAAGGAGTGGTAGCTCATCCTAGAAACCCATTCCTAATACTTGGGAGGCTGAGGCAGGACAATAGCTGTGATTTCAGGAACAGCCTCAGCTAAGTGAGACCTTACCTCAACAAACAAAACCAAATGGGCCTGCTATTTACTGGATGCTTGCTGTGCAGTCAGGAATCCCTACAACCAAGGAACCATTATGGCCTTCACCTTCCAGTTGGTGAAATGGAATTTCTAAGACGTTAAATGGCTTACTTAGACTTACAGATCAAGTCAGCCTGTGCAGCAGCAGCAGAGTGTTTATAGGAAGGTGGGCAGCCATGCGTCCCTGGCGTGCACACCGTGTCTCCTGAGCTGGCTCTGGGGTTGCTGTTACTATCTGGGGAAGTTTCCTGGGACATGAATCACTCATTCTTTGAATGAAGCCTCCTATGTTGCTCAGAGAACACTGGAGCTCTTACATGTGTGGCTTGTGCTTCACAAATAGAAGTGGAAGAAATGAGACCAGATTCCCTTCCTTTCAACCCTTACCTTACCAACAGTGCTTAACTACTGGGCTTCCCATCTTCCTTCATCCTGAAGGAGACTTTTAACATTTTATTTACTATTGGTTTGTGTGTGAGTCAGACCTGTGTATGCATGACAGGGGAGGGGCATTATGCCACAGTACACACGTGGTGGTCAAGGGAGAACTCTGTACAGCTGGTTCTCACCTCCCACCTTTGATGTGGGTCCCTGGGATGGGTCATGAGGCTTGCATGGCAATGCTTTCACCTCCCCAGTTATCTCCCTCGATAAATATTTGTTTGGGAGTTTTGTTTGGTTTGTTTTCTGGGGAATTGAACCCTGGACCTGAAAAAAAAAAAATGCTGCCCACTGCCCACAGATACGGGCCCTCTCCCATTGTGTACTTCCTAGTCCTAGAGTCAGATGTCTGGTCTGTACTAAGAAAACCCAGTTCACTGACATGGGCAAACTATTGTTTTATCCACAGAAATCCAGCAAGTTGAAAAGTGTTCTCTCCAAGGTCAGTTCATTATTATTACATTTGTAGTCTACAAGAAACAGGAAAACAAGATAACAAAAGAAAGCTGTGCTGGCTGGTTTTATGACTTGACACAAGCTAGAATCATCAGAGAGGAAGGGCCTCAGCTGAGGAAAGGCCTCCACAAGATCTAGCTGTAGGGCATTTTTCTCAATTAGTGACTGATGGGGAGGGTCCCACCCATGGTGGGTAGTGCCATACCTGGGCTGGTGGTCCTGGGTTCTGTAAGAAAGCAGGCTGAACAAACTAGAGGAACAAGCCAGTAAGTAGCAACCCTCCACAGCCTCCACATCAGCTCCTGCCTCCAGGTTACTGTCCTGACTTCCTTCAGTGATGAACAGAGAAGAGGAAGCCAAATAAACCCTTTCCTTCCCAAGTTGCTTTGGTCATGGTGTTTTATCACAGTGACCGTAACCCTAAGACAAAATCCAGTTAAATGAAGTGTCTCATTAGGTCTCAGTGTAATGCCACCAGCAGCAGATCCACACTACCTTTCTAACATGCCTGGGATGCATCGAGCCCTAGGTCCAAGCCCAGCACCACAGACCCAGGGCATGGTAGCACACGCCTGGATTCCCAGGCTCAGGAGGTGGCACAGAAGCAGAACAATCAGAAATTCAGTATCATCCTCAGCTACACACTGCAAGGCAGAGCCTAGCCTGGACTGCGTGAGAGCCCCCGACTATAGGAGAAACTCAGGCATGAGCTGGCAATCAGCCTACCGGGCACACTGTGCCTCTAAATAAGGAGGATGGCACGCCGTGCTGCCGGCACACGGTGCTTCCGGGTGTTATCAAAGTCAGACCCCTGAATTCTGAAGTAGTGAGAGGAGCTGGCTGGCTCCACTCTCCACGCCTCCTTTTATCTGCTTCTTCCACGTGGAGACCCTGCTGGTGTGAGCGCTCACTGTCCAGTCCGGGGTAATGCTAATCAGTCATAGTCGATAGGCTTCCGCTATATAAACAGTTGTTCACGTACAATAAAGCAGACGCTGTTCCCTGAAATCTTCTCCGGAGAGGTTCATCCCCAGGCCCTTTACCCACCCACAGCATTGCGGTCTTGTTAACAAGGGCACCCAAATCCTGGCCTTTAAATGTCTGTCAATAAGGAAATGACAAAGCTGCACATTTTTTTTTCCTTCCCAAAGCCTTGATTTTAGCCACCTCCTCAGAGAAAGCTGGCTCCAAAAGCCCACATGATTCGCGCTGCTCTTCTGAGGCTCTCGGGCACAGTCCTCTCTTGGTTTGGGATTTTGTTTGGAGAGAGGCCCTGGATGGCTATTACTTACCATACCACTCTGGCCAGCCTTGAATTTGCATCAACCCCCTCAAATCAGCTCTCTGGGCACTGGGATCCCAAGCATGTGCCAAACACTGGTTGGATTTCTCTCTTAATGCCTAAACTTGCCTTTCCTCGAGTGTGCACCAATTTTTCTTAATAAACTCACCTTGTGCCCCTCTCATTAGTCCTGGAATTCTTGTCTCTGGCGTTGTTGCTGGTGACGGTCTGATGATTGGGATGTCTATGAGCCATAAAACAGGAACCTTACAGGGGCTGGGAGTGTAGCACAGTTGGATAGTGCTTCCTAGCATGTACAAAGCCTGGGTCCCAGCACCACATGGTGACACATGCCCCAAATCCTGGAACTCACAGGTGGAGGGAGCATAAGAAGCTTAAGTCCATACACCATTGTTAGACAGTGAGTCTGAGCCCAGAGGAAACTTTTACAGGAGGGGCAAAACCGTGCCCTCCAACACAGGAGGCAGAGCCAAAGGGTCCCTTAGTCTAAAGACACACAGCTCTCCTGACCACATAGTGTCATGCCCAGGGCCAAGAGTGGGCGTTAAAACAACTGAGAATGTAAGCAGATGACTCCTGGAAGAGGAGATACAGATGGCTAAGGGACACAGGCAGAGCATGCCATTGCAGTTAAAAAGAAGGGAGATGCTACTAAACAAGACATCGCAGTCACCATGGCAGGAGCAAAGACAGATGCTGGTTGTGGACAGCAAGAGGAAGGGCATGAATTTTAACAGACACTTTGTTACATGGGTCCAAATCCTTTTTTTTTTTTTTTTTTTTTTTTGAGACAGGGTCTCATTCTGTAGCCCAGGCCATCCTGTAACTCACTCTATAGCCCAGGCTGACCTGAGCTAATGGCAGTCTGCCTGTTTCAGCCTCCCAGGCATGAGCCATCACACCTAGATGAATTGAACATTAAAGCATATGCTCCTGGAATGAACTGCCCTTTCTTAGCAATCTCCTATTCAGCAGTATGCCTTAGATGCCAGCTTGAGCACTGACTCTCATATGTCTACAGTGCTATTAAGTTTATATTTGTAGAAATCAGGTATAACCTAAATCGTTGCCAAAAGGAGGAGTTCTAAGTCCATTACATCTACATTGAATGCTGGATAAGCATAACAATGAAAAATCCATCTGTAAAACACAGAAAATGGCTGTGATATACTTCCCAAGAGTTTGTAAAGGTTCAGTTGCAGCATAACAGTATAGGGGTGACCAACTGTTTTTGCCTTGGATTTGAAGCCTGCTCCACAAGAAGGAATGCAGGCCTGACACTGAGGAACTTTGTTTTGCTAAACCACATGTTGCCAAATATTTATGCTTACCCCCACAGAGGAGTGCTGGCCTCAGCCTTGGCCAGAGACGCAGAAGCATCTCTGCTGTGGTCAGCAGTTAAAGCCAGAGACTAGAGGCTGGTCAAAGTTCTAAAATAAATGTCTATTGAGTATTCAACCCAAAATGGGACATCTGTGTCCACTCTGCCCTTCCCCAAGGTTCAGTGGTCATCTTGGAGGAGTAAGAATGTGAGAGGCAGAAGATAGGCAGGGGTGCTGTGAAATCCTGTCTTTAGGATATGCCATGGTCATTGCACTCCTCCACTCACTGTAGCTATGGTTACAGGGGGGCGGGGTGCCATTCCAACAGGCAGCACTAACTGGATTCAATGGGTTATTAACTGAAAAGGGAGAGTATGTGATTAGAGGGGATTAGGAGTGCCTGGGGGCATTAGGAGGGAAGAGTCATGGTTCCTGGGGAGCTGGGGTACATGTGTGAAATTGTCACAGAATAGATAAAAGATACCCTTATGTCTAAATATTTTATGTGTACAGGCATTTTTCCTCCATGTATGTCTGTGTACCATGGGTGTATAGTGCCCACAGAGGCCAGAAGAGGGTGTCGGGTCCCCTGGAAGTGGAGTTACAAATGTTTGTGAGCTGCCTTGTAGGTGCTGAGACTTGATCGTTTGGAAGAGAAGCCAGTGGTCATAACTATAAGGCCATCTCTCCAGACCAAGATAGTCTGTTTTTTAGAATTTGTCAGGCAGTAAGGGCAGAATATTTCTATATTGGGAAAGAAGATATGTGTATATGATACTATATTCACAATCATTTCAAAGAAAATGCTGGGGTTGACCTGGGGCCTTGTGCTAACCCACACAAGCATCTGTGGGCCTTAGTGTCAACTTCCTATGAGAATGTACACACAGGAACATAGAGCAGAAAGACCTGCAAAGAAAACCACCTAAATGCTAACCATGATGAGGAAAAACAAAGCACTTTTTAAATTTTAATTCTACAATGTAAACAGAGTTTTCTCTGTCCTACCTGCCTGTAAATGGTGCCTTGTCTCCCGCCTGCCTGTTTCCAAATCCCCAGCAGCTGCTTCCCAAATTAATATAAATATTTGGCTGATAGCTCAGACCTATTACTAACTTGCTCTTACATTTACATTAACCCATTTCTATTAATCTATGCATTGCCACAGGGCCGTGGCTTTATGGGTTGTCTGGCATCTCGCTTCTTGGGTGACTGACTCATGTCTCCTCCTCCTCATCTGAATTCTCAGTTTGATTGTTCCACCTGATCTTATCCTGCCTGGTTATTGAGTGAACAGCTTTTATTATTAACCAATGAGAGTAATGCATATTCACAGTGTACAGAAGGATCATCCCACAGCATTGCATATTTCTGTATCATATTTAAAATTTTAACACTAATTTAATAATTTTGACTCCTTTGGAATGAAAAAAATTGAAGTAGCTGTAGATGTTTACAGAGTACAGGAAATGGGGTCTTCAGGAACTGCATGCATGAATGATCTCTAAGTATTCCTTAGAACATCAGGCTCACAAAATTGCTCATACGTGTCTATACCAGTTACACAGAAATCTCAGAAACCCTGGTGCCCTGTGCAGCAACAGTTATTTTCATGTTACAGATGATGTAAGAAAGGAACCGGTGGGGGTGGGGTGGTAGGCATGTTAAAGTAATTGAGAAGCCAGTAATAGGGCTTTCAGAAGCAACTTACCTGGTCATAGTTCTATACAGAGCTCACAAATTCAAACACAACTTCCAGAAATTAATGAGGTAGCTGAGAGTAAGTCAATCAACAGCTGGTAAGGGAGGGGAAATCAGTTTTCCTTAGAGGTGTGGTCCATGAGAGCTGCCCATGCTCCACCAAATGCATTATTTAGGCAGCATTAATTGGACTCAGTGGGTTAAAAAAAAAAAAAAAAAAAAAAAAAAAAAAAAAAAAAAAAAAAAAGAGCCCACAAAGCTGGGAGGAGGACATTAAGGGGAATCTAGGAAGAGCTGGAGGGTAGGGAATGGATATGATTGAGATACACTGTACATATGTTTAAAATTCTCAAGGAGTAAATGTAAAATACTACATTTCAAAAAGTAAAAAGATGCTGGGCAGTTCGGCTGCACACCTTTAATCCCAGCACTCAGGAGGCAGGGGCAGGAGGATCTTTGTGAGTTCGGGGCCAACCTGGTCTACAGAGTGAGTTACAGGACAGCCAAGGCACACAATAAAAGTCTATCTCAGGAAAAAAAAAAAAAAACCTGCATGGCTGAGTGAGGCTCAGGCTTCCATCCCCAGTACTGCATAAGAAACACACACACACACACACACACATACACACACAGTGTTGTGCCAAAGTCCCATACCATCTAATCTTTTAATATTTCAAAATAAACTGACATTTGGACTTCTGAATTACTATTCCAACTAGTTTTTCAATATCCTAACTGTTCTACTTATGAATGGTACAAAGCCAAATGTAACCTATCAGTGGACGTTCACAAAGTTTGAGTAGAAATACTAACACGTTTCAAGACCTGGACTAGTCCCACGCCTTCCATTAGCCTTTGGTCAACACGACACTGGGCACCCTTTACAGATTCTTGGTCTCCTATACAAAAGAATTTTTTTTGTTTTTATTTTATTTAGACAGGATCTCATGAAACCCAGACTGGCCTCAAACTTACTAAGTAGCTCGAACTAGCCTTGAACTACTGATCCTTCCATCTCAGCTTCTGAGTGCTAAGGTTATAAGCACATGAAGTCATAGCAAGTACTACAGATAAGACAGTGTAAAAACAGACACATGGCCTGGTACAATGCCTGCCTAAAACCAGACAAAAAAGGAACTTGAAGCCAGGAACGGTGGCTCACATTGTAATTCCAGCACTTGGGATGGAGATAAGAGGAATTCCTCAGCTATGTAGCCAATTCTGAGACATACCACTACAGATCATATAAAGAATGAATGAATGAATGAGTAAATAAATAAATAAATATCTACAGGCAGGTTCAGCAGCGAAGGGAAGGGTGCTGTGTGTACAAGTGTGTGTGAGTGCATATCTCATCGGGGACAGCTGTTCCATCCACTTCCTTATTCTGTGCTCAGGTGAGCCCCACTTATTTTTCACTGTGGGCTCTATGCTTATTCAGTTGTAAAGCACAACTTCCTTTCCAGCACAGAAGGTCCTCTCATAGGAGAACCTGAGTCTTGTCCGATGTAGAACTATGTTTCTCATCTTGACTACTGACTGTACAGCCTATAAAGTGTGTGACCAATCACCACCCATGCCATCTACACGGAGTACTGCTGGCTCTTCATGCTGGACAAGGTCAACATGTTGTTCTATTCCAGATGGTGTCTGGGAAATAGAGGGTGCACAGGGTCTGTCTGTCTGTCTACTTCCTCACTAATGTTCACTCTCCCTTTGCCCAAGGCATTTGAGAATATCTTAGTACCTAATTATATCTATTCAATTTATTGTTTGGAAATGTTAAAATTATATTTTGTCATTTTAGCCAATTTTAAGTTTAATTCAATGAATTAATTACAGTCACAGTGCGTTTGACCATCACCAATAGTTCTATTCCTAAAAACTTCCATGGCTCCACCAAAGGCTCTTTAACTGATAGGTTTTAACATGCAATCCCCTTCCCACACCCAAGTCCTTGTAATTTTGTTCTGTACAGTGGAAAGGAGCTATAGCTCTGCATTCAGTGTATTATGTATGTAGCCAGCAGAAGTAAAAAGCAAATAGCAGGTAGCAAAACATCACCAAATCAGGTGCTTAAAACCACAAGTGGAGATGACTGGAGTAGCCTCACATAGTGAGGAAACAAAGGTAACATCAAACTGCGTCCTAACAACAACCTGAGAAATCAGCTGGGGAAGAAACCGCCACTCTGGGACTCCTTCAACAAGTTTCCAGGTTTTCATTCCCACTGCAGGTATTTTTTCAACTCAATGTCTCTCTCTCTCTCTCTCTCTCTCTCTCTCTCTCTCTCTCTCTCTCTCTCTCTCTCTCCCTTCCTCCCCCCCGTGTGTGTGTGTGTGTGTGTGTGTGTGTGTGTGTGTGTGTGTGTGTGTGTCTGTCTGTCTGTCTGTCTGTCTGTCTGTCTGTCTGTCTGTCTGTCTCTGGAGTGTGTGTGTGTTTATTTCTCTGTGTGTGTCTATCTCTCTGTTTGAGTGTGTGTGTGTGTGTGTCTGTCTGTGTGTCTGTCTGTCTGTCTGTCTGTCTCTCTTGGTGTGTGTGTGTGTGTCTGTCTCTCTGTGTGAGTGTGTGTCTGTCTGTCTCTCTTGGTGTGTGTGTGTGTCTATGTCTGTCTGTCTGTCTCTCTTGGTGTGTGTGTGTGTGTGTGTGTTTATCTGTGTGTGTGTGTGTGTGTGTGTCTTTCTGTCTGTCTGTCTGTCTGTCTCTGGAGTGTGTGTTTGTTTATTTCTGTGTGTGTGCCTATCTCTCTGTGTGAGTGTGTGTGTGTGTGTGTCTGTCTGTCTGTCTGTCTGTCTGTCTGTCTCTCTTGGTGTGTGTGTGTGTGTCTGTCTCTCTGTGTGAGTGTGTGTCTGTCTGTCTCTCTTGGTGTGTGTGTGTGTCTATGTCTGTCTGTCTGTCTCTCTTGGTGTGTGTGTGTGTGTTTATCTGTGTGTGTGTCTGTCTGTGTGTGTGTGTGTGTGTGTGTGTGTGTGTCTTTCTGTCTGTCTGTCTGTCTGTCTCTGGAGTGTGTGTGTGTTTATTTCTGTGTGTGTGTCTGTCTCTCTGTGTGAGTGTGTGTCTGTCTGTCTCTCTTGGTGTGTGTGTGTGTGTGTGTGTGTGTGTGTGTGTGTGTCTATCTCTGTGTGTGTGTCTATCTCTTTGTGTGTGTGTGTGTGTGTGTCTTTCTCTGTGTGTGTGTGTGTCTATCTCTCTGTGTGAGTGTGTGTGTCTATGTCTGTCTGTCTGTCTCTCTTGGTATGTGTGTGTGTCTATCTCTCTGTGTGAGTGTGTGTGTGTGTGTGTGTCTGTCTGTCTGTCTGTCTGTCTCTTGGTGTGTGTGTGTCTGTCTGTCTCTCTGTGTGAGTGTGTGTCTGTCTGTCTCTCTTGGTGTGTGTGTCTGTCTGTCTGTCTGTCTGTCTCTCTTGGTGTGTGTGTGTGTTTATCTGTGTGTGTGTGTCTGTCTCTCTGTGTGAGTGTGTGTGTGTGTGTGTGTGTGTGTGTGTGTGTGTGTGTGTGTAAGTACACACAAGTGTAACAAAGCATGTGTGTGAAGGTCAGAGAACAACTTTATGGAGTCATTTCTCAGTTCTGAGGATCAAACTCAAGTCAGCAAGCTTTTGTGGCAAGTGCTTTACCCACTGAGCGCTCTCCCTGGCACCCCACCACAGACATTTTTAGATCATGAAATAAACAATAGTTACCGCCGGTGGTGATGGTTTGCCTTCTTCCTGTTCTTGAGGACACACTATTTTAATACCTAACTCTTGGTTATTTTCCTTTCTCCCTGGCACAGTTAGCCTACTGGCATGCCCTAGGAAAGGGACCTTTGGGGAACGCTTGAAGTAAACATACCCGGAGTCCACTTCCAGTGAGCTCAAACAGTATGCAAACATCACCAATACAATGCAGACTACAAACATCTAAACTGCTATTTGTCTCTGGCTCATGCGCTTTGGATACCTCCTGTAAACAGAGTGAAGAGTGGTTTCTTTTTGTGTGTGGCTTATTTCACTTAGATAGCACTTTCAAGTTTTATTCTTGTTGAGTGTATATAAGAACTCCCATTCTTGTTTACAACTAAGTAGTCCATATGTGTGAATACCACCTTGTGTTTCTTCATTCCCTTGTTGACAGACACTTGGGTTTTCTCCACTGTTTGAATATTGCCAGTGTTGCTGAGGACATTCACATTTTAGTCATTTTAAGCCTCTGGTCCTTGTTTCTATCCTTTGAGTATGTATCCAGAAGTGGAATTACTGGGCAACATGATACTTGTGTACTTAACAACCAAACGAGTTTCCATAGTGACTACATTATTTCACATTCATGTCAGCAATATGTGCAAACAGGTCTTTTTATTATTGTTCTTTATTTGTTGCTTTCTCAAGACAAGGCCTCATGTTGTTAATCCCACTGGTCAAGAATAAGACCACTACCACAATTTAGTGTCAAATTTGAAGCAAGCTGTAATTAAATATTAGCCAGGTTGATGGACTCTGACCAGGTCCATACCCAGGTTCCCAGGGAAATGGCCTTAAGTCATGGGCTTGCCAGAGGTGGGGGCGGCGGGATCGATTAAAAAGGCAAAACCCACAATTCACTGCATTTCCCATCAGGTCCAATCAGGGGCAAGCATACATCCTGACACATTTCCTGCCTACATACCTCCTGCCCACATGTGATCAAGTACATCTGGTATAGCTGAAAGTGAAAACATGTGGCTTGTTATCTCCCATAAACACTAGCCACCAGAATTTCAGGAAGTATTTGTCCTTGGGCAAGGGGCTTATATGTCAGAGGCATTTTTGTTTCTTGGCTCTCTTAGGCATAGTAACTAAAACTTAGAACATAACTTTGTCTCTTATAATGTATCTAGGCTGGATTTAGACTTCTGATTCTCCTGCCCCATCACCCAAGTACTGGGATTAAGGCATCAGCCACCACACCTGGCAATTCCTTATTTTTAAAATGAATAAACCAAAAGGGGATCCAGTTACATAGTTAGACCTTTTCCCCAGATGGTCAATGATGTAGCAGATAACAGATACCAAGTACCTTAGTCAAATGGCAGGGTCAAATGCTGACTGTGGTGCCTATTAGCATACCAAACAGACAGACAAACAACCCACTCACTAGCCACCAGGCTCATACAGTACCCATGGCTCCCTTCAGTTCTTCCCACCCTGCCCCCTACCCTAAACCTCTGCAGCCCAGAGGCTTCACTTCCCTCCCCCCAGCTTCTCTTCCCTCTATGCCCATCGCCCCCCCACCCCCCACCACCGCCACCATTTTCTCTTTTTGCCCTTTGTTTCTGCTCCCTCCCTCCCTCTTGGCCCTCTTCTTCTTCCCTCTTCCTTCTCCAGCTCTCTTCCTCTCTCTTTTCATGGCCTGGTTCAGTCTGGACTCTCCCTCATACCTCCTCATCCAGACCTGGGCGTGGTCAAGTCCTCATTTCACTCACCTTGATGCCAAGGACAAGTCCTAGAAGAGCATCCAGACACATTCATTTCTCCTCCCTGTCCAGCTAAAGGCCTTGTCTTGTGACGGTCCTTTGTGATGCTGTCTGTGTAGAAAATGCATTGTCTATCTAGATGTGAGAGCTTCCTCGCTTCTTATGGTGCTGCACACCGTCCTAGTTTCTTTCTGATGACAACAGAAAGTGACTCCAGAGGACAGAGTTTCCCTGACTTCCAGGTTACAGCTTGTAAAGCAAACCCAGGGAAGAACTCTGGGCAGGAACCTGGAGGCCAGAGCTAAAGCAGAGACTGGGGATGAATGCTGCTCAATGGTCTGCTCAGCCTACTTCCTTCTTGATTGTGAGCCTTTTCCTCTGTTTTGTTTTTTGAGACAGGGTTTCTCTGGCTGTCCTGGAACTCACCAGGCTGGCCTCAAACTCTCAGAGATTGGCCTGCCTTCGCCTCCGGAGTGCTGGCATTAAAGATGTTCTCTACCACAGTGAGCCTACTCTTTAACAGCTGAGCCATCTCGCCATCCCTCAGCCCACCTGCCCAGGCACCACCCACTGTGGGCTGAGCCCTACCACATGAATCACTAATCAAGACACCCCTGACACTCCTTCACTCCCACCCCCACCTTCTCACCCACCCCTGGCCTTGGCTAGAGACCAGTCTGAGGCATTTTCTCAGTTGAGATTCCCTCTTCCCTGGTGAGTCTAGTTTGTGTCACACTGACAAACAAGACCAAACATAGACAGTAAGGGCTCAGCAAAGAACTTGAAGATAGTTTTCCCAACTCCATGTCACAGAGTCTGGGGGGCTGGATCTCAGAGCAGTTTTGGTTTCCAAGAAACTTGCTTCAGGGCCAGGCAGACAACTTCAGTGATTCAAAAAACTAGCCTGCAAGCCTGCTAGCCTGAGCTCTACATTCCCCCACCCCAGAAAAAAAACCTGTGTAAAAAGCTTGACACAGTGTACACATTTGTAATCCCAGCACCTACAGTAAGATGGGCAGAACTAACTGGAAAGTTGTCCTCTGATGTTCACACAGGTATGGTATGTACTCATACTTATATATACATATGTGTGCACACATGCACACACATTCACATAAATAAAATTTTTATTAAAGAAAAAAGAAACTAAGTTTGAAATAAAACACAACTTAAAATCCATTTGAGTGTCTCAAGAGATGGCTCAGCAGTTAAGAACAGGTATTGCTGTGCAGAGGACCCTAGTTCAGTTCCCAGCTCCCACATCAGGGGCTCAACCACTGTAACTCCACCTCCAGGACATCTTATATCCTTCTGGTCCCTACAGACATCTGCACATACCTGGCATACACATAAATACCAACACATACACTTAAGTAAAAATAAAAATTAATCTTTAAGAAGTCATTCGAGGTCTGAGAAGTAGCTTGGTGGTTAAGGACTTGCACCAAGCTGAATTCAATTCTGCAGATGGGTGTTCTGGGGGCACACTGACTTAAATGAGAAACCTGCCCACTCCCCTGTGGCACTGAGGGGTGACTGTGGCCCTGGGCTATATAAATGCAGGATGTTAATGGAGCAAAAGTCTGCATTTATCCCTCTTCATCAAGGTTGTGAGTGTGCTGTTACCAACTGCTTTTCTTTTCTTCCTTAAGTGGCTTTTGCCAGGATATCTTATGACAGAATATGGAAAAGAAACTAAGATTATATGTAATAAACACACTGTGTGGTATAAAGGGTGTAATCTGAGAATTGGTATTAGTAATTAAGATTAGAATTAAAAAAAAAAAACCTTTATTTTCCCTTACTGTCTTAGTCACTGTTCTGTTCCTGTGAAGAGAAACCATGACCAAGCAACTCTTAGAAAAGGAAGCATTTAACTGGAGGCTGGCTTACAGTTTCAGAGGCTAACTCTGTTATCATCATGGAGACATGGCAGACAGGCATTGGATCAGTATCTGAGAATTTTAAAGAGAGGAGAGAACAGGGGTAGTTGTAAATGGAAGTCTTAATTGGTCTAAGTAATAAAAACCCAGAGTCACATATAGAGGAAAATGCTGAGAGATCAGAGAGAAGGAGCAAACCACAGTACACCTTACCTCCTAAGCATCTCTACAGAGAAGAGAGTGATTTCCTGTTTCTCCCTGCTTATATCCTATTTCTGCCCAGTTACCTCACTTCCTGTCTGTCTGTACAGACCTCCAGACTTCTATGGTTAGCTACTAGCAAACTCCATTTTCTGACCTTCAAACAGGCTGTGTTTGCACAAGCAAGATATCATCACATATCTCCTTTTTTGTCTAAAAATTTTAAAACAGTTATAACAAATATAAGAAAAATTATATACAGTAAGTATAATAACTATATATAATTTATACAGGCAATAAACACATCACCAATGTCTAGTCCATTAGCATTTGACAAATTCAGAGAAAATACTCCATTTTCTATTCTTTCTTGATGAGTCCAAAGTCTTCTGCCTAATTTACTTTCTATTCTAATTTGCATTATCAAATTATTTTAATGTCTTTCAAACCTATTACATTTAACACATCTTTAGTGATTTTCTTTACTGAATCTGGTAAAAAAAGGAAAACCATAACTATACTATCTAGTGTTCAAGTCCCTCAGAGACCCGAGAAGGAAATAATATTTACTGAGTAAACAGGAAGTGCAAGCAAGCAGCTTCCAAAAAAAATGTGAAAAATGACAGAAACAGCTGGCTGCCTGGACAGTTATCCAAGGACACTCTGCAATGTTTGAGCATCCATCTCCAGCTTATAGACCTAGCACATCTGACAGACATTTATGTGAACCAGAATAATCTGAAGGACTGGACTGCCTTGTATTGTCAAGGTTTGCAGTCACTCTTTTTGGTGTCCTGTTTGTCCAGTTTGGACAGCATACTGTCAGCAGTTGAGGCAAGGGTACTTTCTTGCCCAATGGC